>NW_027332180.1:300000-595968 GCF_040802235.1 Manis javanica | reverse complement strand
GCATAGTGCCGGACGGCCAGGCTTCCTCAGCAAAGCCTCACGTTCATGGCCACACAGACATGGTTGAAAGCACATTGAAAGCTCTGTTTCAGCCTCCACTGCCAGGGCTTCAATGATTCCTTGAGTGGGCCATCCTGCAGTGCTTTCTTTCAGTCACATAAGCTGAATCCAAAGCTGACTTGCCTCCACTGCTGTCACTACAATGCATCATCTTCTGCAACTTCCAGTGTCGCTAGAGCAAAGGCCTATTCGCAGCCCACCCACATCTTTGAGATAGAGGGCATACAGAGAAGACCGCGTTCTACTGCAATGTTTGCTGTTTTCCTTATCACATAGGAGCAAATTGCGTGCAAAATGAAAGCAGCCTCGTATTCCCTCACGGAGTGTCTCCTCAGTGCATGGTGGATTGTTTCTGCGGCAGAGTTTGTCATGAGGCTCTCCTGCAGCAGTTTCTGACACTTTACAACAAAGGCGTCTTCAGGGCCTTGCTAGTAAAGAGATCTGCGCCCTCAGGGAAACAAGGCCCTCCTGGAGTATTACAAAACCTGTGGAGAAAACCGCCAACAACCAGAGGCTGTCTTCTGTGCACTTGAATGCAGAAGTCCCTCAACACACAGCACATCACACCGAGAACATAACTGCCCACCATACACATGAACCACGGTTCTCAGAGTGAACACAACACACCCAGTGAGGCACACTGACCAAGCTTGACCACACACAGTACACACATCACAAATTACACTCCTTACTCAAAGACCCCAGGCACACACACAACCTGTCAAACACAACCGCGAACATAGAAACCAACATGCAAAACACACACCGTCCACAACAGAAAGAACACAAAAATTATGCAACACACATTTCACACACTACACACAATCACTCCAAACACACATAAAACAGACAGCACACACAGCCTCACAGAATGCACAATGCCAAACACACAACATATACACAAAGATATCAGTCCTAACACACAGTGTCTCACTCAACAAGCAAAACACACAGACCACAGAACACACAGAGTACAATACACACAACACAAACACAACTCACAGAACCACACATCACACGACACACACAAGCATCCCGCACAGAAAGTATCACAACTCATAACACACACAACACTCCCAAATCCATAGGCAAAACACATATAACCAACAAAGACAAGTGGCACACATTTCACACACTACCCACTGCACACACAATCACGCACAGACACACCACACATACATCCTCACACAGGAGCACAACGCACTACACACACGCAACACAGAAACACGCAACACAACAGACACAATAAACACACCACACCCTTGAAGGCACATAAGTACTGCTCACAATGCACACGAAAACCATTGCACAGACCACATACTGTATGCAAGAGATGTACAAAACAAGCACAGCCACACACAGTCAACACATCTTACATCATGTGCATAACTCCAACAGCCAAACACACACACAGCCTCTCTCACACAACACACAAAACACAACCACACACACAAAACTGACACAACACATACAAATGCACACAAAACTGACGAAACGCGTGCAACACACATAGCACACTGCACACAACACGCACAACCACAATCTAATCATAGAGAACACATGCATCCCCACGCGCACACAGCACGAACGAAAACACACCCACACACAACATACACATGCACACAACACACCCGACACAAGGCGAACCCATCATTACACACAATGCTGAAATGACACAGCCCACGCAACATCTACCCAGTATGTCACACACAGAAAGCCTAAAGGCAGCACTCACACCACCCAGAACACAGCACATAACAACAAACAAGAGAATTTATAAGACTCGGAAACCACATTGCGAGCTGAATTCGTTGTATGCGGGTATTTTCCTGACAGCCAGGCTTCCTCAGCAAAACCTCACGTTAATGGCCTCACAAATGAGCTCCCGACACTCAGCAAAAGATATCTCTACAGAGCAGACTTCACTCATGCGCTTAGAGTGCAGTCACACAGGACTGACACGGAAAACACATTGCCTGCTGAATTCGTTGTATGCGGGTATTTTCCTGATGGCCAGTCTTCCTCAGCAAAACCTCACGTTAATGGCCACACAAATGAGCACCCAACACCTAGCAAAAGAGAGCTCTACGCAGCAGACCTCTTTCAGGCGCTTAGAGAGCAGGCACACATTCCAGACACGGAAACCACATTGCGAGCTGAATTCGGTGTATGCGGGCATTTTCCTGATGGCCAGGCTTCGTCAACAAAGCCTCACGTTAATGTTCACCTAAATGAGCACACGACACTCAGCAAAAGAGAGCTGTACACAGAAATCCTCTTTCCGGCGCTTAGAGAGCAGGCACACATTAGAGACACAGAAACCACAATGCGAGCTGAATTCGTTGTATGCGGGCATTTTCCTGATGGCCAGGCTTCGTCAACAAAGCCTCACGTTAATGTTCACCTAAATGAGCACACGACACTCAGCAAAAGAGAGCTCTACACAGAAATCCTCTTTCAGGTGCTTAGAGTGCAGGCACACAGGGCAGACACGGAAACCACATTGCAAGTTCAATTCGTTGTATGCGGGTATTTTCCTGATGGCCAGGATTCCTCAGCATAACCTCACGTGAATGGCCACAAGAATGAGCACCCGACACTGAGCAAAAGACATCTCTACAGAGCAGACTTCACTCATGCACTTAGAGTGCAGTCACACAGGACAGACACGGAAACCACATTGCGAGCTGAATTCGGTGTATGCGGTTCTTTTCCTGACGGCCAGGCTTCCTCAGCAAGGCCTCACGTTTCTGGCCACACAAATGAGCACCCGGCTCTCAGCAAAAGACATCTACACCGAGCAGACTTCACTCATGCACTTAGAGTGCAGTCACACAGGACAGACACGGTAACTACATTGCGAGCTAAATTCTTTGTATGCGGGTATTTTCCTGATGACCAGTCTTCCTCAGTAACACTTCACGTTAATGGCAACGCAAATGAGCACCCGACACTCAGCAGAGGAGAGCTCCACACGGCAGACCACTTTCAGGCGCTTAGAGAGCAGGCACACATTACAGACACGGAAACCACATTGCGAGCTGAATTCGTTGTATGCGGGCATTTTCCTGATGGCCAGGCTTCCTCAACAAAGCCTCACGTTAATGGTCACCCAAATGAGCACACAACACTCAGCTAAAGAGAGCTCTGCAGGGCAAAACCTCTTCCAGGTGCTTAGAGTGCAGGCACACAGGACAGACACGGAAACCACATTGCGAGCTATATTCGTTGTATGCGGGCATAGTGCCGGACGGCCAGGCTTCCTCAGCAAAGCCTCACGTTCATGGCCACACAGACATGGTTGAAAGCACATTGAAAGCTCTGCTTCAGCCTCCACTGCCAGGGCTTCAATGATTCCTTGAGTGGGCCATCCTGCAGTGCTTTCTTTCAGTCACATAAGCTGAATCCAAAGCTGACTTGCCTCCACTGCTGTCACTACAATGCATCATCTTCTGCAACTTCCAGTGTCGCTAGAGCAAAGGCCTATTCGCAGCCCACCCACATCTTTGAGATAGAGGGCATACAGAGAAGACCGCGTTCTACTGCAATGTTTGCTGTTTTCCTTATCACATAGGAGCAAATTGCGTGCAAAATGAAAGCAGCCTCGTATTCCCTCACGGAGTGTCTCCTCAGTGCATGGTGGATTGTTTCTGCGGCAGAGTTTGTCATGAGGCTCTCCTGCAGCAGTTTCTGACACTTTACAACAAAGGCGTCTTCAGGGCCTTGCTAGTAAAGAGATGAGGTGGCTCTCTGCGCCCTCAGGAAACAAGGCCCTCCTGGAGTATTACAAACCTGTGGAGAAAACCGCCAACAACGAGAGGCTGTCTTCTGTGCACTTGAATGCAGAAGTCCCTCAACACACAGCACATCACACCGAGAACATAACTGCCCACCATACACATGAACCACGGTTCTCAGAGTGAACACAACACACCCAGTGAGGCACACTGACCAAGCTTGACCACACACAGTACACACATCACAAATTACACTCCTTACTCAAAGACCCAGGCACACACACAACCTGTCAAACACAACCGCGAACATAGAAACCAACATGCAAAACACACACCGTCCACAACAGAAAGAACACAAAAATTATGCAACACACATTTCACACACTACACACAATCACTCCAAACACACATAAAACAGACAGCACACACAGCCTCACAGAATGCACAATGCCAAACACACAACATATACACAAAGATATCAGTCCTAACACACAGTGTCTCACTCAACAAGCAAAACACACAGACCACAGAACACACAGAGTACAATACACACAACACAAACACAACTCACAGAACCACACATCACACGACACACACAAGCATCCCGCACAGAAAGTATCACAACTCATAACACACACAACACTCCCAAATCCATAGGCAAAACACATATAACCAACAAAGACAAGTGGCACACATTTCACACACTACCCACTGCACACACAATCACGCACAGACACACCACACATACATCCTCACACAGGAGCACAACGCACTACACACACGCAACACAGAAACACGCAACACAACAGACACAATAAACACACCACACCCTTGAAGGCACATAAGTACTGCTCACAATGCACACGAAAACCATTGCACAGACCACATACTGTATGCAAGAGATGTACAAAACAAGCACAGCCACACACAGTCAACACATCTTACATCATGTGCATAACTCCAACAGCCAAACACACACACAGCCTCTCTCACACAACACACAAAACACAACCACACACACAAAACTGACACAACACATACAAATGCACACAAAACTGACGAAACGCGTGCAACACACATAGCACACTGCACACAACACGCACAACCACAATCTAATCATAGAGAACACATGCATCCCCACGCGCACACAGCACGAACGAAAACACACCCACACACAACATACACATGCACACAACACACCCGACACAAGGCGAACCCATCATTACACACAATGCTGAAATGACACAGCCCACGCAACATCTACCCAGTATGTCACACACAGAAAGCCTAAAGGCAGCACTCACACCACCCAGAACACAGCACATAACAACAAACAAGAGAATTTATAAGACTCGGAAACCACATTGCGAGCTGAATTCGTTGTATGCGGGTATTTTCCTGACAGCCAGGCTTCCTCAGCAAAACCTCACGTTAATGGCCTCACAAATGAGCTCCCGACACTCAGCAAAAGATATCTCTACAGAGCAGACTTCACTCATGCGCTTAGAGTGCAGTCACACAGGACTGACACGGAAAACACATTGCCTGCTGAATTCGTTGTATGCGGGTATTTTCCTGATGGCCAGTCTTCCTCAGCAAAACCTCACGTTAATGGCCACACAAATGAGCACCCAACACCTAGCAAAAGAGAGCTCTACGCAGCAGACCTCTTTCAGGCGCTTAGAGAGCAGGCACACATTCCAGACACGGAAACCACATTGCGAGCTGAATTCGGTGTATGCGGGCATTTTCCTGATGGCCAGGCTTCGTCAACAAAGCCTCACGTTAATGTTCACCTAAATGAGCACACGACACTCAGCAAAAGAGAGCTGTACACAGAAATCCTCTTTCCGGCGCTTAGAGAGCAGGCACACATTAGAGACACAGGAACCACAATGCGAGCTGAATTCGTTGTATGCGGGCATTTTCCTGATGGCCAGGCTTCGTCAACAAAGCCTCACGTTAATGTTCACCTAAATGAGCACACGACACTCAGCAAAAGAGAGCTCTACACAGAAATCCTCTTTCAGGTGCTTAGAGTGCAGGCACACAGGGCAGACACGGAAACCACATTGCAAGTTCAATTCGTTGTATGCGGGTATTTTCCTGATGGCCAGGATTCCTCAGCATAACCTCACGTGAATGGCCACAAGAATGAGCACCCGACACTGAGCAAAAGACATCTCTACAGAGCAGACTTCACTCATGCACTTAGAGTGCAGTCACACAGGACAGACACGGAAACCACATTGCGAGCTGAATTCGGTGTATGCGGTTCTTTTCCTGACGGCCAGGCTTCCTCAGCAAGGCCTCACGTTTCTGGCCACACAAATGAGCACCCGGCTCTCAGCAAAAGACATCTACACCGAGCAGACTTCACTCATGCACTTAGAGTGCAGTCACACAGGACAGACACGGTAACTACATTGCGAGCTAAATTCTTTGTATGCGGGTATTTTCCTGATGACCAGTCTTCCTCAGTAACACTTCACGTTAATGGCAACGCAAATGAGCACCCGACACTCAGCAGAGGAGAGCTCCACACGGCAGACCACTTTCAGGCGCTTAGAGAGCAGGCACACATTACAGACACGGAAACCACATTGCGAGCTGAATTCGTTGTATGCGGGCATTTTCCTGATGGCCAGGCTTCCTCAACAAAGCCTCACGTTAATGGTCACCCAAATGAGCACACAACACTCAGCTAAAGAGAGCTCTGCAGGGCAAAACCTCTTCCAGGTGCTTAGAGTGCAGGCACACAGGACAGACACGGAAACCACATTGCGAGCTAAATTCGTTGTATGCGGGCATAGTGCCGGACGGCCAGGCTTCCTCAGCAAAGCCTCACGTTCATGGCCACACAGACATGGTTGAAAGCACATTGAAAGCTCTGTTTCAGCCTCCACTGCCAGGGCTTCAATGATTCCTTGAGTGGGCCATCCTGCAGTGCTTTCTTTCAGTCACATAAGCTGAATCCAAAGCTGACTTGCCTCCACTGCTGTCACTACAATGCATCATCTTCTGCAACTTCCAGTGTCGCTAGAGCAAAGGCCTATTCGCAGCCCACCCACATCTTTGAGATAGAGGGCATACAGAGAAGACCGCGTTCTACTGCAATGTTTGCTGTTTTCCTTATCACATAGGAGCAAATTGCGTGCAAAATGAAAGCAGCCTCGTATTCCCTCACGGAGTGTCTCCTCAGTGCATGGTGGATTGTTTCTGCGGCAGAGTTTGTCATGAGGCTCTCCTGCAGCAGTTTCTGACACTTTACAACAAAGGCGTCTTCAGGGCCTTGCTAGTAAAGAGATGAGGTGGCTCTCTGCGCCCTCAGGAAACAAGGCCCTCCTGGAGTATTACAAACCTGTGGAGAAAACCGCCAACAACGAGAGGCTGTCTTCTGTGCACTTGAATGCAGAAGTCCCTCAACACACAGCACATCACACCGAGAACATAACTGCCCACCATACACATGAACCACGGTTCTCAGAGTGAACACAACACACCCAGTGAGGCACACTGACCAAGCTTGACCACACACAGTACACACATCACAAATTACACTCCTTACTCAAAGACCCAGGCACACACACAACCTGTCAAACACAACCGCGAACATAGAAACCAACATGCAAAACACACACCGTCCACAACAGAAAGAACACAAAAATTATGCAACACACATTTCACACACTACACACAATCACTCCAAACACACATAAAACAGACAGCACACACAGCCTCACAGAATGCACAATGCCAAACACACAACATATACACAAAGATATCAGTCCTAACACACAGTGTCTCACTCAACAAGCAAAACACACAGACCACAGAACACACAGAGTACAATACACACAACACAAACACAACTCACAGAACCACACATCACACGACACACACAAGCATCCCGCACAGAAAGTATCACAACTCATAACACACACAACACTCCCAAATCCATAGGCAAAACACATATAACCAACAAAGACAAGTGGCACACATTTCACACACTACCCACTGCACACACAATCACGCACAGACACACCACACATACATCCTCACACAGGAGCACAACGCACTACACACACGCAACACAGAAACACGCAACACAACAGACACAATAAACACACCACACCCTTGAAGGCACATAAGTACTGCTCACAATGCACACGAAAACCATTGCACAGACCACATACTGTATGCAAGAGATGTACAAAACAAGCACAGCCACACACAGTCAACACATCTTACATCATGTGCATAACTCCAACAGCCAAACACACACACAGCCTCTCTCACACAACACACAAAACACAACCACACACACAAAACTGACACAACACATACAAATGCACACAAAACTGACGAAACGCGTGCAACACACATAGCACACTGCACACAACACGCACAACCACAATCTAATCATAGAGAACACATGCATCCCCACGCGCACACAGCACGAACGAAAACACACCCACACACAACATACACATGCACACAACACACCCGACACAAGGCGAACCCATCATTACACACAATGCTGAAATGACACAGCCCACGCAACATCTACCCAGTATGTCACACACAGAAAGCCTAAAGGCAGCACTCACACCACCCAGAACACAGCACATAACAACAAACAAGAGAATTTATAAGACTCGGAAACCACATTGCGAGCTGAATTCGTTGTATGCGGGTATTTTCCTGACAGCCAGGCTTCCTCAGCAAAACCTCACGTTAATGGCCTCACAAATGAGCTCCCGACACTCAGCAAAAGATATCTCTACAGAGCAGACTTCACTCATGCGCTTAGAGTGCAGTCACACAGGACTGACACGGAAAACACATTGCCTGCTGAATTCGTTGTATGCGGGTATTTTCCTGATGGCCAGTCTTCCTCAGCAAAACCTCACGTTAATGGCCACACAAATGAGCACCCAACACCTAGCAAAAGAGAGCTCTACGCAGCAGACCTCTTTCAGGCGCTTAGAGAGCAGGCACACATTCCAGACACGGAAACCACATTGCGAGCTGAATTCGGTGTATGCGGGCATTTTCCTGATGGCCAGGCTTCGTCAACAAAGCCTCACGTTAATGTTCACCTAAATGAGCACACGACACTCAGCAAAAGAGAGCTGTACACAGAAATCCTCTTTCCGGCGCTTAGAGAGCAGGCACACATTAGAGACACAGAAACCACAATGCGAGCTGAATTCGTTGTATGCGGGCATTTTCCTGATGGCCAGGCTTCGTCAACAAAGCCTCACGTTAATGTTCACCTAAATGAGCACACGACACTCAGCAAAAGAGAGCTCTACACAGAAATCCTCTTTCAGGTGCTTAGAGTGCAGGCACACAGGGCAGACACGGAAACCACATTGCAAGTTCAATTCGTTGTATGCGGGTATTTTCCTGATGGCCAGGATTCCTCAGCATAACCTCACGTGAATGGCCACAAGAATGAGCACCCGACACTGAGCAAAAGACATCTCTACAGAGCAGACTTCACTCATGCACTTAGAGTGCAGTCACACAGGACAGACACGGAAACCACATTGCGAGCTGAATTCGGTGTATGCGGTTCTTTTCCTGACGGCCAGGCTTCCTCAGCAAGGCCTCACGTTTCTGGCCACACAAATGAGCACCCGGCTCTCAGCAAAAGACATCTACACCGAGCAGACTTCACTCATGCACTTAGAGTGCAGTCACACAGGACAGACACGGTAACTACATTGCGAGCTAAATTCTTTGTATGCGGGTATTTTCCTGATGACCAGTCTTCCTCAGTAACACTTCACGTTAATGGCAACGCAAATGAGCACCCGACACTCAGCAGAGGAGAGCTCCACACGGCAGACCACTTTCAGGCGCTTAGAGAGCAGGCACACATTACAGACACGGAAACCACATTGCGAGCTGAATTCGTTGTATGCGGGCATTTTCCTGATGGCCAGGCTTCCTCAACAAAGCCTCACGTTAATGGTCACCCAAATGAGCACACAACACTCAGCTAAAGAGAGCTCTGCAGGGCAAAACCTCTTCCAGGTGCTTAGAGTGCAGGCACACAGGACAGACACGGAAACCACATTGCGAGCTAAATTCGTTGTATGCGGGCATAGTGCCGGACGGCCAGGCTTCCTCAGCAAAGCCTCACGTTCATGGCCACACAGACATGGTTGAAAGCACATTGAAAGCTCTGTTTCAGCCTCCACTGCCAGGGCTTCAATGATTCCTTGAGTGGGCCATCCTGCAGTGCTTTCTTTCAGTCACATAAGCTGAATCCAAAGCTGACTTGCCTCCACTGCTGTCACTACAATGCATCATCTTCTGCAACTTCCAGTGTCGCTAGAGCAAAGGCCTATTCGCAGCCCACCCACATCTTTGAGATAGAGGGCATACAGAGAAGACCGCGTTCTACTGCAATGTTTGCTGTTTTCCTTATCACATAGGAGCAAATTGCGTGCAAAATGAAAGCAGCCTCGTATTCCCTCACGGAGTGTCTCCTCAGTGCATGGTGGATTGTTTCTGCGGCAGAGTTTGTCATGAGGCTCTCCTGCAGCAGTTTCTGACACTTTACAACAAAGGCGTCTTCAGGGCCTTGCTAGTAAAGAGATGAGGTGGCTCTCTGCGCCCTCAGGAAACAAGGCCCTCCTGGAGTATTACAAACCTGTGGAGAAAACCGCCAACAACGAGAGGCTGTCTTCTGTGCACTTGAATGCAGAAGTCCCTCAACACACAGCACATCACACCGAGAACATAACTGCCCACCATACACATGAACCACGGTTCTCAGAGTGAACACAACACACCCAGTGAGGCACACTGACCAAGCTTGACCACACACAGTACACACATCACAAATTACACTCCTTACTCAAAGACCCAGGCACACACACAACCTGTCAAACACAACCGCGAACATAGAAACCAACATGCAAAACACACACCGTCCACAACAGAAAGAACACAAAAATTATGCAACACACATTTCACACACTACACACAATCACTCCAAACACACATAAAACAGACAGCACACACAGCCTCACAGAATGCACAATGCCAAACACACAACATATACACAAAGATATCAGTCCTAACACACAGTGTCTCACTCAACAAGCAAAACACACAGACCACAGAACACACAGAGTACAATACACACAACACAAACACAACTCACAGAACCACACATCACACGACACACACAAGCATCCCGCACAGAAAGTATCACAACTCATAACACACACAACACTCCCAAATCCATAGGCAAAACACATATAACCAACAAAGACAAGTGGCACACATTTCACACACTACCCACTGCACACACAATCACGCACAGACACACCACACATACATCCTCACACAGGAGCACAACGCACTACACACACGCAACACAGAAACACGCAACACAACAGACACAATAAACACACCACACCCTTGAAGGCACATAAGTACTGCTCACAATGCACACGAAAACCATTGCACAGACCACATACTGTATGCAAGAGATGTACAAAACAAGCACAGCCACACACAGTCAACACATCTTACATCATGTGCATAACTCCAACAGCCAAACACACACACAGCCTCTCTCACACAACACACAAAACACAACCACACACACAAAACTGACACAACACATACAAATGCACACAAAACTGACGAAACGCGTGCAACACACATAGCACACTGCACACAACACGCACAACCACAATCTAATCATAGAGAACACATGCATCCCCACGCGCACACAGCACGAACGAAAACACACCCACACACAACATACACATGCACACAACACACCCGACACAAGGCGAACCCATCATTACACACAATGCTGAAATGACACAGCCCACGCAACATCTACCCAGTATGTCACACACAGAAAGCCTAAAGGCAGCACTCACACCACCCAGAACACAGCACATAACAACAAACAAGAGAATTTATAAGACTCGGAAACCACATTGCGAGCTGAATTCGTTGTATGCGGGTATTTTCCTGACAGCCAGGCTTCCTCAGCAAAACCTCACGTTAATGGCCTCACAAATGAGCTCCCGACACTCAGCAAAAGATATCTCTACAGAGCAGACTTCACTCATGCGCTTAGAGTGCAGTCACACAGGACTGACACGGAAAACACATTGCCTGCTGAATTCGTTGTATGCGGGTATTTTCCTGATGGCCAGTCTTCCTCAGCAAAACCTCACGTTAATGGCCACACAAATGAGCACCCAACACCTAGCAAAAGAGAGCTCTACGCAGCAGACCTCTTTCAGGCGCTTAGAGAGCAGGCACACATTCCAGACACGGAAACCACATTGCGAGCTGAATTCGGTGTATGCGGGCATTTTCCTGATGGCCAGGCTTCGTCAACAAAGCCTCACGTTAATGTTCACCTAAATGAGCACACGACACTCAGCAAAAGAGAGCTGTACACAGAAATCCTCTTTCCGGCGCTTAGAGAGCAGGCACACATTAGAGACACAGAAACCACAATGCGAGCTGAATTCGTTGTATGCGGGCATTTTCCTGATGGCCAGGCTTCGTCAACAAAGCCTCACGTTAATGTTCACCTAAATGAGCACACGACACTCAGCAAAAGAGAGCTCTACACAGAAATCCTCTTTCAGGTGCTTAGAGTGCAGGCACACAGGGCAGACACGGAAACCACATTGCAAGTTCAATTCGTTGTATGCGGGTATTTTCCTGATGGCCAGGATTCCTCAGCATAACCTCACGTGAATGGCCACAAGAATGAGCACCCGACACTGAGCAAAAGACATCTCTACAGAGCAGACTTCACTCATGCACTTAGAGTGCAGTCACACAGGACAGACACGGAAACCACATTGCGAGCTGAATTCGGTGTATGCGGTTCTTTTCCTGACGGCCAGGCTTCCTCAGCAAGGCCTCACGTTTCTGGCCACACAAATGAGCACCCGGCTCTCAGCAAAAGACATCTACACCGAGCAGACTTCACTCATGCACTTAGAGTGCAGTCACACAGGACAGACACGGTAACTACATTGCGAGCTAAATTCTTTGTATGCGGGTATTTTCCTGATGACCAGTCTTCCTCAGTAACACTTCACGTTAATGGCAACGCAAATGAGCACCCGACACTCAGCAGAGGAGAGCTCCACACGGCAGACCACTTTCAGGCGCTTAGAGAGCAGGCACACATTACAGACACGGAAACCACATTGCGAGCTGAATTCGTTGTATGCGGGCATTTTCCTGATGGCCAGGCTTCCTCAACAAAGCCTCACGTTAATGGTCACCCAAATGAGCACACAACACTCAGCTAAAGAGAGCTCTGCAGGGCAAAACCTCTTCCAGGTGCTTAGAGTGCAGGCACACAGGACAGACACGGAAACCACATTGCGAGCTAAATTCGTTGTATGCGGGCATAGTGCCGGACGGCCAGGCTTCCTCAGCAAAGCCTCACGTTCATGGCCACACAGACATGGTTGAAAGCACATTGAAAGCTCTGTTTCAGCCTCCACTGCCAGGGCTTCAATGATTCCTTGAGTGGGCCATCCTGCAGTGCTTTCTTTCAGTCACATAAGCTGAATCCAAAGCTGACTTGCCTCCACTGCTGTCACTACAATGCATCATCTTCTGCAACTTCCAGTGTCGCTAGAGCAAAGGCCTATTCGCAGCCCACCCACATCTTTGAGATAGAGGGCATACAGAGAAGACCGCGTTCTACTGCAATGTTTGCTGTTTTCCTTATCACATAGGAGCAAATTGCGTGCAAAATGAAAGCAGCCTCGTATTCCCTCACGGAGTGTCTCCTCAGTGCATGGTGGATTGTTTCTGCGGCAGAGTTTGTCATGAGGCTCTCCTGCAGCAGTTTCTGACACTTTACAACAAAGGCGTCTTCAGGGCCTTGCTAGTAAAGAGATGAGGTGGCTCTCTGCGCCCTCAGGAAACAAGGCCCTCCTGGAGTATTACAAACCTGTGGAGAAAACCGCCAACAACGAGAGGCTGTCTTCTGTGCACTTGAATGCAGAAGTCCCTCAACACACAGCACATCACACCGAGAACATAACTGCCCACCATACACATGAACCACGGTTCTCAGAGTGAACACAACACACCCAGTGAGGCACACTGACCAAGCTTGACCACACACAGTACACACATCACAAATTACACTCCTTACTCAAAGACCCAGGCACACACACAACCTGTCAAACACAACCGCGAACATAGAAACCAACATGCAAAACACACACCGTCCACAACAGAAAGAACACAAAAATTATGCAACACACATTTCACACACTACACACAATCACTCCAAACACACATAAAACAGACAGCACACACAGCCTCACAGAATGCACAATGCCAAACACACAACATATACACAAAGATATCAGTCCTAACACACAGTGTCTCACTCAACAAGCAAAACACACAGACCACAGAACACACAGAGTACAATACACACAACACAAACACAACTCACAGAACCACACATCACACGACACACACAAGCATCCCGCACAGAAAGTATCACAACTCATAACACACACAACACTCCCAAATCCATAGGCAAAACACATATAACCAACAAAGACAAGTGGCACACATTTCACACACTACCCACTGCACACACAATCACGCACAGACACACCACACATACATCCTCACACAGGAGCACAACGCACTACACACACGCAACACAGAAACACGCAACACAACAGACACAATAAACACACCACACCCTTGAAGGCACATAAGTACTGCTCACAATGCACACGAAAACCATTGCACAGACCACATACTGTATGCAAGAGATGTACAAAACAAGCACAGCCACACACAGTCAACACATCTTACATCATGTGCATAACTCCAACAGCCAAACACACACACAGCCTCTCTCACACAACACACAAAACACAACCACACACACAAAACTGACACAACACATACAAATGCACACAAAACTGACGAAACGCGTGCAACACACATAGCACACTGCACACAACACGCACAACCACAATCTAATCATAGAGAACACATGCATCCCCACGCGCACACAGCACGAACGAAAACACACCCACACACAACATACACATGCACACAACACACCCGACACAAGGCGAACCCATCATTACACACAATGCTGAAATGACACAGCCCACGCAACATCTACCCAGTATGTCACACACAGAAAGCCTAAAGGCAGCACTCACACCACCCAGAACACAGCACATAACAACAAACAAGAGAATTTATAAGACTCGGAAACCACATTGCGAGCTGAATTCGTTGTATGCGGGTATTTTCCTGACAGCCAGGCTTCCTCAGCAAAACCTCACGTTAATGGCCTCACAAATGAGCTCCCGACACTCAGCAAAAGATATCTCTACAGAGCAGACTTCACTCATGCGCTTAGAGTGCAGTCACACAGGACTGACACGGAAAACACATTGCCTGCTGAATTCGTTGTATGCGGGTATTTTCCTGATGGCCAGTCTTCCTCAGCAAAACCTCACGTTAATGGCCACACAAATGAGCACCCAACACCTAGCAAAAGAGAGCTCTACGCAGCAGACCTCTTTCAGGCGCTTAGAGAGCAGGCACACATTCCAGACACGGAAACCACATTGCGAGCTGAATTCGGTGTATGCGGGCATTTTCCTGATGGCCAGGCTTCGTCAACAAAGCCTCACGTTAATGTTCACCTAAATGAGCACACGACACTCAGCAAAAGAGAGCTGTACACAGAAATCCTCTTTCCGGCGCTTAGAGAGCAGGCACACATTAGAGACACAGAAACCACAATGCGAGCTGAATTCGTTGTATGCGGGCATTTTCCTGATGGCCAGGCTTCGTCAACAAAGCCTCACGTTAATGTTCACCTAAATGAGCACACGACACTCAGCAAAAGAGAGCTCTACACAGAAATCCTCTTTCAGGTGCTTAGAGTGCAGGCACACAGGGCAGACACGGAAACCACATTGCAAGTTCAATTCGTTGTATGCGGGTATTTTCCTGATGGCCAGGATTCCTCAGCATAACCTCACGTGAATGGCCACAAGAATGAGCACCCGACACTGAGCAAAAGACATCTCTACAGAGCAGACTTCACTCATGCACTTAGAGTGCAGTCACACAGGACAGACACGGAAACCACATTGCGAGCTGAATTCGGTGTATGCGGTTCTTTTCCTGACGGCCAGGCTTCCTCAGCAAGGCCTCACGTTTCTGGCCACACAAATGAGCACCCGGCTCTCAGCAAAAGACATCTACACCGAGCAGACTTCACTCATGCACTTAGAGTGCAGTCACACAGGACAGACACGGTAACTACATTGCGAGCTAAATTCTTTGTATGCGGGTATTTTCCTGATGACCAGTCTTCCTCAGTAACACTTCACGTTAATGGCAACGCAAATGAGCACCCGACACTCAGCAGAGGAGAGCTCCACACGGCAGACCACTTTCAGGCGCTTAGAGAGCAGGCACACATTACAGACACGGAAACCACATTGCGAGCTGAATTCGTTGTATGCGGGCATTTTCCTGATGGCCAGGCTTCCTCAACAAAGCCTCACGTTAATGGTCACCCAAATGAGCACACAACACTCAGCTAAAGAGAGCTCTGCAGGGCAAAACCTCTTCCAGGTGCTTAGAGTGCAGGCACACAGGACAGACACGGAAACCACATTGCGAGCTAAATTCGTTGTATGCGGGCATAGTGCCGGACGGCCAGGCTTCCTCAGCAAAGCCTCACGTTCATGGCCACACAGACATGGTTGAAAGCACATTGAAAGCTCTGCTTCAGCCTCCACTGCCAGGGCTTCAATGATTCCTTGAGTGGGCCATCCTGCAGTGCTTTCTTTCAGTCACATAAGCTGAATCCAAAGCTGACTTGCCTCCACTGCTGTCACTACAATGCATCATCTTCTGCAACTTCCAGTGTCGCTAGAGCAAAGGCCTATTCGCAGCCCACCCACATCTTTGAGATAGAGGGCATACAGAGAAGACCGCGTTCTACTGCAATGTTTGCTGTTTTCCTTATCACATAGGAGCAAATTGCGTGCAAAATGAAAGCAGCCTCGTATTCCCTCACGGAGTGTCTCCTCAGTGCATGGTGGATTGTTTCTGCGGCAGAGTTTGTCATGAGGCTCTCCTGCAGCAGTTTCTGACACTTTACAACAAAGGCGTCTTCAGGGCCTTGCTAGTAAAGAGATGAGGTGGCTCTCTGCGCCCTCAGGAAACAAGGCCCTCCTGGAGTATTACAAACCTGTGGAGAAAACCGCCAACAACGAGAGGCTGTCTTCTGTGCACTTGAATGCAGAAGTCCCTCAACACACAGCACATCACACCGAGAACATAACTGCCCACCATACACATGAACCACGGTTCTCAGAGTGAACACAACACACCCAGTGAGGCACACTGACCAAGCTTGACCACACACAGTACACACATCACAAATTACACTCCTTACTCAAAGACCCAGGCACACACACAACCTGTCAAACACAACCGCGAACATAGAAACCAACATGCAAAACACACACCGTCCACAACAGAAAGAACACAAAAATTATGCAACACACATTTCACACACTACACACAATCACTCCAAACACACATAAAACAGACAGCACACACAGCCTCACAGAATGCACAATGCCAAACACACAACATATACACAAAGATATCAGTCCTAACACACAGTGTCTCACTCAACAAGCAAAACACACAGACCACAGAACACACAGAGTACAATACACACAACACAAACACAACTCACAGAACCACACATCACACGACACACACAAGCATCCCGCACAGAAAGTATCACAACTCATAACACACACAACACTCCCAAATCCATAGGCAAAACACATATAACCAACAAAGACAAGTGGCACACATTTCACACACTACCCACTGCACACACAATCACGCACAGACACACCACACATACATCCTCACACAGGAGCACAACGCACTACACACACGCAACACAGAAACACGCAACACAACAGACACAATAAACACACCACACCCTTGAAGGCACATAAGTACTGCTCACAATGCACACGAAAACCATTGCACAGACCACATACTGTATGCAAGAGATGTACAAAACAAGCACAGCCACACACAGTCAACACATCTTACATCATGTGCATAACTCCAACAGCCAAACACACACACAGCCTCTCTCACACAACACACAAAACACAACCACACACACAAAACTGACACAACACATACAAATGCACACAAAACTGACGAAACGCGTGCAACACACATAGCACACTGCACACAACACGCACAACCACAATCTAATCATAGAGAACACATGCATCCCCACGCGCACACAGCACGAACGAAAACACACCCACACACAACATACACATGCACACAACACACCCGACACAAGGCGAACCCATCATTACACACAATGCTGAAATGACACAGCCCACGCAACATCTACCCAGTATGTCACACACAGAAAGCCTAAAGGCAGCACTCACACCACCCAGAACACAGCACATAACAACAAACAAGAGAATTTATAAGACTCGGAAACCACATTGCGAGCTGAATTCGTTGTATGCGGGTATTTTCCTGACAGCCAGGCTTCCTCAGCAAAACCTCACGTTAATGGCCTCACAAATGAGCTCCCGACACTCAGCAAAAGATATCTCTACAGAGCAGACTTCACTCATGCGCTTAGAGTGCAGTCACACAGGACTGACACGGAAAACACATTGCCTGCTGAATTCGTTGTATGCGGGTATTTTCCTGATGGCCAGTCTTCCTCAGCAAAACCTCACGTTAATGGCCACACAAATGAGCACCCAACACCTAGCAAAAGAGAGCTCTACGCAGCAGACCTCTTTCAGGCGCTTAGAGAGCAGGCACACATTCCAGACACGGAAACCACATTGCGAGCTGAATTCGGTGTATGCGGGCATTTTCCTGATGGCCAGGCTTCGTCAACAAAGCCTCACGTTAATGTTCACCTAAATGAGCACACGACACTCAGCAAAAGAGAGCTGTACACAGAAATCCTCTTTCCGGCGCTTAGAGAGCAGGCACACATTAGAGACACAGGAACCACAATGCGAGCTGAATTCGTTGTATGCGGGCATTTTCCTGATGGCCAGGCTTCGTCAACAAAGCCTCACGTTAATGTTCACCTAAATGAGCACACGACACTCAGCAAAAGAGAGCTCTACACAGAAATCCTCTTTCAGGTGCTTAGAGTGCAGGCACACAGGGCAGACACGGAAACCACATTGCAAGTTCAATTCGTTGTATGCGGGTATTTTCCTGATGGCCAGGATTCCTCAGCATAACCTCACGTGAATGGCCACAAGAATGAGCACCCGACACTGAGCAAAAGACATCTCTACAGAGCAGACTTCACTCATGCACTTAGAGTGCAGTCACACAGGACAGACACGGAAACCACATTGCGAGCTGAATTCGGTGTATGCGGTTCTTTTCCTGACGGCCAGGCTTCCTCAGCAAGGCCTCACGTTTCTGGCCACACAAATGAGCACCCGGCTCTCAGCAAAAGACATCTACACCGAGCAGACTTCACTCATGCACTTAGAGTGCAGTCACACAGGACAGACACGGTAACTACATTGCGAGCTAAATTCTTTGTATGCGGGTATTTTCCTGATGACCAGTCTTCCTCAGTAACACTTCACGTTAATGGCAACGCAAATGAGCACCCGACACTCAGCAGAGGAGAGCTCCACACGGCAGACCACTTTCAGGCGCTTAGAGAGCAGGCACACATTACAGACACGGAAACCACATTGCGAGCTGAATTCGTTGTATGCGGGCATTTTCCTGATGGCCAGGCTTCCTCAACAAAGCCTCACGTTAATGGTCACCCAAATGAGCACACAACACTCAGCTAAAGAGAGCTCTGCAGGGCAAAACCTCTTCCAGGTGCTTAGAGTGCAGGCACACAGGACAGACACGGAAACCACATTGCGAGCTAAATTCGTTGTATGCGGGCATAGTGCCGGACGGCCAGGCTTCCTCAGCAAAGCCTCACGTTCATGGCCACACAGACATGGTTGAAAGCACATTGAAAGCTCTGTTTCAGCCTCCACTGCCAGGGCTTCAATGATTCCTTGAGTGGGCCATCCTGCAGTGCTTTCTTTCAGTCACATAAGCTGAATCCAAAGCTGACTTGCCTCCACTGCTGTCACTACAATGCATCATCTTCTGCAACTTCCAGTGTCGCTAGAGCAAAGGCCTATTCGCAGCCCACCCACATCTTTGAGATAGAGGGCATACAGAGAAGACCGCGTTCTACTGCAATGTTTGCTGTTTTCCTTATCACATAGGAGCAAATTGCGTGCAAAATGAAAGCAGCCTCGTATTCCCTCACGGAGTGTCTCCTCAGTGCATGGTGGATTGTTTCTGCGGCAGAGTTTGTCATGAGGCTCTCCTGCAGCAGTTTCTGACACTTTACAACAAAGGCGTCTTCAGGGCCTTGCTAGTAAAGAGATGAGGTGGCTCTCTGCGCCCTCAGGAAACAAGGCCCTCCTGGAGTATTACAAACCTGTGGAGAAAACCGCCAACAACGAGAGGCTGTCTTCTGTGCACTTGAATGCAGAAGTCCCTCAACACACAGCACATCACACCGAGAACATAACTGCCCACCATACACATGAACCACGGTTCTCAGAGTGAACACAACACACCCAGTGAGGCACACTGACCAAGCTTGACCACACACAGTACACACATCACAAATTACACTCCTTACTCAAAGACCCAGGCACACACACAACCTGTCAAACACAACCGCGAACATAGAAACCAACATGCAAAACACACACCGTCCACAACAGAAAGAACACAAAAATTATGCAACACACATTTCACACACTACACACAATCACTCCAAACACACATAAAACAGACAGCACACACAGCCTCACAGAATGCACAATGCCAAACACACAACATATACACAAAGATATCAGTCCTAACACACAGTGTCTCACTCAACAAGCAAAACACACAGACCACAGAACACACAGAGTACAATACACACAACACAAACACAACTCACAGAACCACACATCACACGACACACACAAGCATCCCGCACAGAAAGTATCACAACTCATAACACACACAACACTCCCAAATCCATAGGCAAAACACATATAACCAACAAAGACAAGTGGCACACATTTCACACACTACCCACTGCACACACAATCACGCACAGACACACCACACATACATCCTCACACAGGAGCACAACGCACTACACACACGCAACACAGAAACACGCAACACAACAGACACAATAAACACACCACACCCTTGAAGGCACATAAGTACTGCTCACAATGCACACGAAAACCATTGCACAGACCACATACTGTATGCAAGAGATGTACAAAACAAGCACAGCCACACACAGTCAACACATCTTACATCATGTGCATAACTCCAACAGCCAAACACACACACAGCCTCTCTCACACAACACACAAAACACAACCACACACACAAAACTGACACAACACATACAAATGCACACAAAACTGACGAAACGCGTGCAACACACATAGCACACTGCACACAACACGCACAACCACAATCTAATCATAGAGAACACATGCATCCCCACGCGCACACAGCACGAACGAAAACACACCCACACACAACATACACATGCACACAACACACCCGACACAAGGCGAACCCATCATTACACACAATGCTGAAATGACACAGCCCACGCAACATCTACCCAGTATGTCACACACAGAAAGCCTAAAGGCAGCACTCACACCACCCAGAACACAGCACATAACAACAAACAAGAGAATTTATAAGACTCGGAAACCACATTGCGAGCTGAATTCGTTGTATGCGGGTATTTTCCTGACAGCCAGGCTTCCTCAGCAAAACCTCACGTTAATGGCCTCACAAATGAGCTCCCGACACTCAGCAAAAGATATCTCTACAGAGCAGACTTCACTCATGCGCTTAGAGTGCAGTCACACAGGACTGACACGGAAAACACATTGCCTGCTGAATTCGTTGTATGCGGGTATTTTCCTGATGGCCAGTCTTCCTCAGCAAAACCTCACGTTAATGGCCACACAAATGAGCACCCAACACCTAGCAAAAGAGAGCTCTACGCAGCAGACCTCTTTCAGGCGCTTAGAGAGCAGGCACACATTCCAGACACGGAAACCACATTGCGAGCTGAATTCGGTGTATGCGGGCATTTTCCTGATGGCCAGGCTTCGTCAACAAAGCCTCACGTTAATGTTCACCTAAATGAGCACACGACACTCAGCAAAAGAGAGCTGTACACAGAAATCCTCTTTCCGGCGCTTAGAGAGCAGGCACACATTAGAGACACAGAAACCACAATGCGAGCTGAATTCGTTGTATGCGGGCATTTTCCTGATGGCCAGGCTTCGTCAACAAAGCCTCACGTTAATGTTCACCTAAATGAGCACACGACACTCAGCAAAAGAGAGCTCTACACAGAAATCCTCTTTCAGGTGCTTAGAGTGCAGGCACACAGGGCAGACACGGAAACCACATTGCAAGTTCAATTCGTTGTATGCGGGTATTTTCCTGATGGCCAGGATTCCTCAGCATAACCTCACGTGAATGGCCACAAGAATGAGCACCCGACACTGAGCAAAAGACATCTCTACAGAGCAGACTTCACTCATGCACTTAGAGTGCAGTCACACAGGACAGACACGGAAACCACATTGCGAGCTGAATTCGGTGTATGCGGTTCTTTTCCTGACGGCCAGGCTTCCTCAGCAAGGCCTCACGTTTCTGGCCACACAAATGAGCACCCGGCTCTCAGCAAAAGACATCTACACCGAGCAGACTTCACTCATGCACTTAGAGTGCAGTCACACAGGACAGACACGGTAACTACATTGCGAGCTAAATTCTTTGTATGCGGGTATTTTCCTGATGACCAGTCTTCCTCAGTAACACTTCACGTTAATGGCAACGCAAATGAGCACCCGACACTCAGCAGAGGAGAGCTCCACACGGCAGACCACTTTCAGGCGCTTAGAGAGCAGGCACACATTACAGACACGGAAACCACATTGCGAGCTGAATTCGTTGTATGCGGGCATTTTCCTGATGGCCAGGCTTCCTCAACAAAGCCTCACGTTAATGGTCACCCAAATGAGCACACAACACTCAGCTAAAGAGAGCTCTGCAGGGCAAAACCTCTTCCAGGTGCTTAGAGTGCAGGCACACAGGACAGACACGGAAACCACATTGCGAGCTAAATTCGTTGTATGCGGGCATAGTGCCGGACGGCCAGGCTTCCTCAGCAAAGCCTCACGTTCATGGCCACACAGACATGGTTGAAAGCACATTGAAAGCTCTGTTTCAGCCTCCACTGCCAGGGCTTCAATGATTCCTTGAGTGGGCCATCCTGCAGTGCTTTCTTTCAGTCACATAAGCTGAATCCAAAGCTGACTTGCCTCCACTGCTGTCACTACAATGCATCATCTTCTGCAACTTCCAGTGTCGCTAGAGCAAAGGCCTATTCGCAGCCCACCCACATCTTTGAGATAGAGGGCATACAGAGAAGACCGCGTTCTACTGCAATGTTTGCTGTTTTCCTTATCACATAGGAGCAAATTGCGTGCAAAATGAAAGCAGCCTCGTATTCCCTCACGGAGTGTCTCCTCAGTGCATGGTGGATTGTTTCTGCGGCAGAGTTTGTCATGAGGCTCTCCTGCAGCAGTTTCTGACACTTTACAACAAAGGCGTCTTCAGGGCCTTGCTAGTAAAGAGATGAGGTGGCTCTCTGCGCCCTCAGGAAACAAGGCCCTCCTGGAGTATTACAAACCTGTGGAGAAAACCGCCAACAACGAGAGGCTGTCTTCTGTGCACTTGAATGCAGAAGTCCCTCAACACACAGCACATCACACCGAGAACATAACTGCCCACCATACACATGAACCACGGTTCTCAGAGTGAACACAACACACCCAGTGAGGCACACTGACCAAGCTTGACCACACACAGTACACACATCACAAATTACACTCCTTACTCAAAGACCCAGGCACACACACAACCTGTCAAACACAACCGCGAACATAGAAACCAACATGCAAAACACACACCGTCCACAACAGAAAGAACACAAAAATTATGCAACACACATTTCACACACTACACACAATCACTCCAAACACACATAAAACAGACAGCACACACAGCCTCACAGAATGCACAATGCCAAACACACAACATATACACAAAGATATCAGTCCTAACACACAGTGTCTCACTCAACAAGCAAAACACACAGACCACAGAACACACAGAGTACAATACACACAACACAAACACAACTCACAGAACCACACATCACACGACACACACAAGCATCCCGCACAGAAAGTATCACAACTCATAACACACACAACACTCCCAAATCCATAGGCAAAACACATATAACCAACAAAGACAAGTGGCACACATTTCACACACTACCCACTGCACACACAATCACGCACAGACACACCACACATACATCCTCACACAGGAGCACAACGCACTACACACACGCAACACAGAAACACGCAACACAACAGACACAATAAACACACCACACCCTTGAAGGCACATAAGTACTGCTCACAATGCACACGAAAACCATTGCACAGACCACATACTGTATGCAAGAGATGTACAAAACAAGCACAGCCACACACAGTCAACACATCTTACATCATGTGCATAACTCCAACAGCCAAACACACACACAGCCTCTCTCACACAACACACAAAACACAACCACACACACAAAACTGACACAACACATACAAATGCACACAAAACTGACGAAACGCGTGCAACACACATAGCACACTGCACACAACACGCACAACCACAATCTAATCATAGAGAACACATGCATCCCCACGCGCACACAGCACGAACGAAAACACACCCACACACAACATACACATGCACACAACACACCCGACACAAGGCGAACCCATCATTACACACAATGCTGAAATGACACAGCCCACGCAACATCTACCCAGTATGTCACACACAGAAAGCCTAAAGGCAGCACTCACACCACCCAGAACACAGCACATAACAACAAACAAGAGAATTTATAAGACTCGGAAACCACATTGCGAGCTGAATTCGTTGTATGCGGGTATTTTCCTGACAGCCAGGCTTCCTCAGCAAAACCTCACGTTAATGGCCTCACAAATGAGCTCCCGACACTCAGCAAAAGATATCTCTACAGAGCAGACTTCACTCATGCGCTTAGAGTGCAGTCACACAGGACTGACACGGAAAACACATTGCCTGCTGAATTCGTTGTATGCGGGTATTTTCCTGATGGCCAGTCTTCCTCAGCAAAACCTCACGTTAATGGCCACACAAATGAGCACCCAACACCTAGCAAAAGAGAGCTCTACGCAGCAGACCTCTTTCAGGCGCTTAGAGAGCAGGCACACATTCCAGACACGGAAACCACATTGCGAGCTGAATTCGGTGTATGCGGGCATTTTCCTGATGGCCAGGCTTCGTCAACAAAGCCTCACGTTAATGTTCACCTAAATGAGCACACGACACTCAGCAAAAGAGAGCTGTACACAGAAATCCTCTTTCCGGCGCTTAGAGAGCAGGCACACATTAGAGACACAGAAACCACAATGCGAGCTGAATTCGTTGTATGCGGGCATTTTCCTGATGGCCAGGCTTCGTCAACAAAGCCTCACGTTAATGTTCACCTAAATGAGCACACGACACTCAGCAAAAGAGAGCTCTACACAGAAATCCTCTTTCAGGTGCTTAGAGTGCAGGCACACAGGGCAGACACGGAAACCACATTGCAAGTTCAATTCGTTGTATGCGGGTATTTTCCTGATGGCCAGGATTCCTCAGCATAACCTCACGTGAATGGCCACAAGAATGAGCACCCGACACTGAGCAAAAGACATCTCTACAGAGCAGACTTCACTCATGCACTTAGAGTGCAGTCACACAGGACAGACACGGAAACCACATTGCGAGCTGAATTCGGTGTATGCGGTTCTTTTCCTGACGGCCAGGCTTCCTCAGCAAGGCCTCACGTTTCTGGCCACACAAATGAGCACCCGGCTCTCAGCAAAAGACATCTACACCGAGCAGACTTCACTCATGCACTTAGAGTGCAGTCACACAGGACAGACACGGTAACTACATTGCGAGCTAAATTCTTTGTATGCGGGTATTTTCCTGATGACCAGTCTTCCTCAGTAACACTTCACGTTAATGGCAACGCAAATGAGCACCCGACACTCAGCAGAGGAGAGCTCCACACGGCAGACCACTTTCAGGCGCTTAGAGAGCAGGCACACATTACAGACACGGAAACCACATTGCGAGCTGAATTCGTTGTATGCGGGCATTTTCCTGATGGCCAGGCTTCCTCAACAAAGCCTCACGTTAATGGTCACCCAAATGAGCACACAACACTCAGCTAAAGAGAGCTCTGCAGGGCAAAACCTCTTCCAGGTGCTTAGAGTGCAGGCACACAGGACAGACACGGAAACCACATTGCGAGCTAAATTCGTTGTATGCGGGCATAGTGCCGGACGGCCAGGCTTCCTCAGCAAAGCCTCACGTTCATGGCCACACAGACATGGTTGAAAGCACATTGAAAGCTCTGTTTCAGCCTCCACTGCCAGGGCTTCAATGATTCCTTGAGTGGGCCATCCTGCAGTGCTTTCTTTCAGTCACATAAGCTGAATCCAAAGCTGACTTGCCTCCACTGCTGTCACTACAATGCATCATCTTCTGCAACTTCCAGTGTCGCTAGAGCAAAGGCCTATTCGCAGCCCACCCACATCTTTGAGATAGAGGGCATACAGAGAAGACCGCGTTCTACTGCAATGTTTGCTGTTTTCCTTATCACATAGGAGCAAATTGCGTGCAAAATGAAAGCAGCCTCGTATTCCCTCACGGAGTGTCTCCTCAGTGCATGGTGGATTGTTTCTGCGGCAGAGTTTGTCATGAGGCTCTCCTGCAGCAGTTTCTGACACTTTACAACAAAGGCGTCTTCAGGGCCTTGCTAGTAAAGAGATGAGGTGGCTCTCTGCGCCCTCAGGAAACAAGGCCCTCCTGGAGTATTACAAACCTGTGGAGAAAACCGCCAACAACGAGAGGCTGTCTTCTGTGCACTTGAATGCAGAAGTCCCTCAACACACAGCACATCACACCGAGAACATAACTGCCCACCATACACATGAACCACGGTTCTCAGAGTGAACACAACACACCCAGTGAGGCACACTGACCAAGCTTGACCACACACAGTACACACATCACAAATTACACTCCTTACTCAAAGACCCAGGCACACACACAACCTGTCAAACACAACCGCGAACATAGAAACCAACATGCAAAACACACACCGTCCACAACAGAAAGAACACAAAAATTATGCAACACACATTTCACACACTACACACAATCACTCCAAACACACATAAAACAGACAGCACACACAGCCTCACAGAATGCACAATGCCAAACACACAACATATACACAAAGATATCAGTCCTAACACACAGTGTCTCACTCAACAAGCAAAACACACAGACCACAGAACACACAGAGTACAATACACACAACACAAACACAACTCACAGAACCACACATCACACGACACACACAAGCATCCCGCACAGAAAGTATCACAACTCATAACACACACAACACTCCCAAATCCATAGGCAAAACACATATAACCAACAAAGACAAGTGGCACACATTTCACACACTACCCACTGCACACACAATCACGCACAGACACACCACACATACATCCTCACACAGGAGCACAACGCACTACACACACGCAACACAGAAACACGCAACACAACAGACACAATAAACACACCACACCCTTGAAGGCACATAAGTACTGCTCACAATGCACACGAAAACCATTGCACAGACCACATACTGTATGCAAGAGATGTACAAAACAAGCACAGCCACACACAGTCAACACATCTTACATCATGTGCATAACTCCAACAGCCAAACACACACACAGCCTCTCTCACACAACACACAAAACACAACCACACACACAAAACTGACACAACACATACAAATGCACACAAAACTGACGAAACGCGTGCAACACACATAGCACACTGCACACAACACGCACAACCACAATCTAATCATAGAGAACACATGCATCCCCACGCGCACACAGCACGAACGAAAACACACCCACACACAACATACACATGCACACAACACACCCGACACAAGGCGAACCCATCATTACACACAATGCTGAAATGACACAGCCCACGCAACATCTACCCAGTATGTCACACACAGAAAGCCTAAAGGCAGCACTCACACCACCCAGAACACAGCACATAACAACAAACAAGAGAATTTATAAGACTCGGAAACCACATTGCGAGCTGAATTCGTTGTATGCGGGTATTTTCCTGACAGCCAGGCTTCCTCAGCAAAACCTCACGTTAATGGCCTCACAAATGAGCTCCCGACACTCAGCAAAAGATATCTCTACAGAGCAGACTTCACTCATGCGCTTAGAGTGCAGTCACACAGGACTGACACGGAAAACACATTGCCTGCTGAATTCGTTGTATGCGGGTATTTTCCTGATGGCCAGTCTTCCTCAGCAAAACCTCACGTTAATGGCCACACAAATGAGCACCCAACACCTAGCAAAAGAGAGCTCTACGCAGCAGACCTCTTTCAGGCGCTTAGAGAGCAGGCACACATTCCAGACACGGAAACCACATTGCGAGCTGAATTCGGTGTATGCGGGCATTTTCCTGATGGCCAGGCTTCGTCAACAAAGCCTCACGTTAATGTTCACCTAAATGAGCACACGACACTCAGCAAAAGAGAGCTGTACACAGAAATCCTCTTTCCGGCGCTTAGAGAGCAGGCACACATTAGAGACACAGAAACCACAATGCGAGCTGAATTCGTTGTATGCGGGCATTTTCCTGATGGCCAGGCTTCGTCAACAAAGCCTCACGTTAATGTTCACCTAAATGAGCACACGACACTCAGCAAAAGAGAGCTCTACACAGAAATCCTCTTTCAGGTGCTTAGAGTGCAGGCACACAGGGCAGACACGGAAACCACATTGCAAGTTCAATTCGTTGTATGCGGGTATTTTCCTGATGGCCAGGATTCCTCAGCATAACCTCACGTGAATGGCCACAAGAATGAGCACCCGACACTGAGCAAAAGACATCTCTACAGAGCAGACTTCACTCATGCACTTAGAGTGCAGTCACACAGGACAGACACGGAAACCACATTGCGAGCTGAATTCGGTGTATGCGGTTCTTTTCCTGACGGCCAGGCTTCCTCAGCAAGGCCTCACGTTTCTGGCCACACAAATGAGCACCCGGCTCTCAGCAAAAGACATCTACACCGAGCAGACTTCACTCATGCACTTAGAGTGCAGTCACACAGGACAGACACGGTAACTACATTGCGAGCTAAATTCTTTGTATGCGGGTATTTTCCTGATGACCAGTCTTCCTCAGTAACACTTCACGTTAATGGCAACGCAAATGAGCACCCGACACTCAGCAGAGGAGAGCTCCACACGGCAGACCACTTTCAGGCGCTTAGAGAGCAGGCACACATTACAGACACGGAAACCACATTGCGAGCTGAATTCGTTGTATGCGGGCATTTTCCTGATGGCCAGGCTTCCTCAACAAAGCCTCACGTTAATGGTCACCCAAATGAGCACACAACACTCAGCTAAAGAGAGCTCTGCAGGGCAAAACCTCTTCCAGGTGCTTAGAGTGCAGGCACACAGGACAGACACGGAAACCACATTGCGAGCTAAATTCGTTGTATGCGGGCATAGTGCCGGACGGCCAGGCTTCCTCAGCAAAGCCTCACGTTCATGGCCACACAGACATGGTTGAAAGCACATTGAAAGCTCTGTTTCAGCCTCCACTGCCAGGGCTTCAATGATTCCTTGAGTGGGCCATCCTGCAGTGCTTTCTTTCAGTCACATAAGCTGAATCCAAAGCTGACTTGCCTCCACTGCTGTCACTACAATGCATCATCTTCTGCAACTTCCAGTGTCGCTAGAGCAAAGGCCTATTCGCAGCCCACCCACATCTTTGAGATAGAGGGCATACAGAGAAGACCGCGTTCTACTGCAATGTTTGCTGTTTTCCTTATCACATAGGAGCAAATTGCGTGCAAAATGAAAGCAGCCTCGTATTCCCTCACGGAGTGTCTCCTCAGTGCATGGTGGATTGTTTCTGCGGCAGAGTTTGTCATGAGGCTCTCCTGCAGCAGTTTCTGACACTTTACAACAAAGGCGTCTTCAGGGCCTTGCTAGTAAAGAGATGAGGTGGCTCTCTGCGCCCTCAGGAAACAAGGCCCTCCTGGAGTATTACAAACCTGTGGAGAAAACCGCCAACAACGAGAGGCTGTCTTCTGTGCACTTGAATGCAGAAGTCCCTCAACACACAGCACATCACACCGAGAACATAACTGCCCACCATACACATGAACCACGGTTCTCAGAGTGAACACAACACACCCAGTGAGGCACACTGACCAAGCTTGACCACACACAGTACACACATCACAAATTACACTCCTTACTCAAAGACCCAGGCACACACACAACCTGTCAAACACAACCGCGAACATAGAAACCAACATGCAAAACACACACCGTCCACAACAGAAAGAACACAAAAATTATGCAACACACATTTCACACACTACACACAATCACTCCAAACACACATAAAACAGACAGCACACACAGCCTCACAGAATGCACAATGCCAAACACACAACATATACACAAAGATATCAGTCCTAACACACAGTGTCTCACTCAACAAGCAAAACACACAGACCACAGAACACACAGAGTACAATACACACAACACAAACACAACTCACAGAACCACACATCACACGACACACACAAGCATCCCGCACAGAAAGTATCACAACTCATAACACACACAACACTCCCAAATCCATAGGCAAAACACATATAACCAACAAAGACAAGTGGCACACATTTCACACACTACCCACTGCACACACAATCACGCACAGACACACCACACATACATCCTCACACAGGAGCACAACGCACTACACACACGCAACACAGAAACACGCAACACAACAGACACAATAAACACACCACACCCTTGAAGGCACATAAGTACTGCTCACAATGCACACGAAAACCATTGCACAGACCACATACTGTATGCAAGAGATGTACAAAACAAGCACAGCCACACACAGTCAACACATCTTACATCATGTGCATAACTCCAACAGCCAAACACACACACAGCCTCTCTCACACAACACACAAAACACAACCACACACACAAAACTGACACAACACATACAAATGCACACAAAACTGACGAAACGCGTGCAACACACATAGCACACTGCACACAACACGCACAACCACAATCTAATCATAGAGAACACATGCATCCCCACGCGCACACAGCACGAACGAAAACACACCCACACACAACATACACATGCACACAACACACCCGACACAAGGCGAACCCATCATTACACACAATGCTGAAATGACACAGCCCACGCAACATCTACCCAGTATGTCACACACAGAAAGCCTAAAGGCAGCACTCACACCACCCAGAACACAGCACATAACAACAAACAAGAGAATTTATAAGACTCGGAAACCACATTGCGAGCTGAATTCGTTGTATGCGGGTATTTTCCTGACAGCCAGGCTTCCTCAGCAAAACCTCACGTTAATGGCCTCACAAATGAGCTCCCGACACTCAGCAAAAGATATCTCTACAGAGCAGACTTCACTCATGCGCTTAGAGTGCAGTCACACAGGACTGACACGGAAAACACATTGCCTGCTGAATTCGTTGTATGCGGGTATTTTCCTGATGGCCAGTCTTCCTCAGCAAAACCTCACGTTAATGGCCACACAAATGAGCACCCAACACCTAGCAAAAGAGAGCTCTACGCAGCAGACCTCTTTCAGGCGCTTAGAGAGCAGGCACACATTCCAGACACGGAAACCACATTGCGAGCTGAATTCGGTGTATGCGGGCATTTTCCTGATGGCCAGGCTTCGTCAACAAAGCCTCACGTTAATGTTCACCTAAATGAGCACACGACACTCAGCAAAAGAGAGCTGTACACAGAAATCCTCTTTCCGGCGCTTAGAGAGCAGGCACACATTAGAGACACAGAAACCACAATGCGAGCTGAATTCGTTGTATGCGGGCATTTTCCTGATGGCCAGGCTTCGTCAACAAAGCCTCACGTTAATGTTCACCTAAATGAGCACACGACACTCAGCAAAAGAGAGCTCTACACAGAAATCCTCTTTCAGGTGCTTAGAGTGCAGGCACACAGGGCAGACACGGAAACCACATTGCAAGTTCAATTCGTTGTATGCGGGTATTTTCCTGATGGCCAGGATTCCTCAGCATAACCTCACGTGAATGGCCACAAGAATGAGCACCCGACACTGAGCAAAAGACATCTCTACAGAGCAGACTTCACTCATGCACTTAGAGTGCAGTCACACAGGACAGACACGGAAACCACATTGCGAGCTGAATTCGGTGTATGCGGTTCTTTTCCTGACGGCCAGGCTTCCTCAGCAAGGCCTCACGTTTCTGGCCACACAAATGAGCACCCGGCTCTCAGCAAAAGACATCTACACCGAGCAGACTTCACTCATGCACTTAGAGTGCAGTCACACAGGACAGACACGGTAACTACATTGCGAGCTAAATTCTTTGTATGCGGGTATTTTCCTGATGACCAGTCTTCCTCAGTAACACTTCACGTTAATGGCAACGCAAATGAGCACCCGACACTCAGCAGAGGAGAGCTCCACACGGCAGACCACTTTCAGGCGCTTAGAGAGCAGGCACACATTACAGACACGGAAACCACATTGCGAGCTGAATTCGTTGTATGCGGGCATTTTCCTGATGGCCAGGCTTCCTCAACAAAGCCTCACGTTAATGGTCACCCAAGTGAGCACACAACACTCAGCTAAAGAGAGCTCTGCAGGGCAAAACCTCTTCCAGGTGCTTAGAGTGCAGGCACACAGGACAGACACGGAAACCACATTGCGAGCTATATTCGTTGTATGCGGGCATAGTGCCGGACGGCCAGGCTTCCTCAGCAAAGCCTCACGTTCATGGCCACACAGACATGGTTGAAAGCACATTGAAAGCTCTGCTTCAGCCTCCACTGCCAGGGCTTCAATGATTCCTTGAGTGGGCCATCCTGCAGTGCTTTCTTTCAGTCACATAAGCTGAATCCAAAGCTGACTTGCCTCCACTGCTGTCACTACAATGCATCATCTTCCGCAACTTCCAGTGTCGCTAGAGCAAAGGCCTATTCGCAGCCCACCCACATCTTTGAGATAGAGGGCATACAGAGAAGACCGCGTTCTACTGCAATGTTTGCTGTTTTCCTTATCACATAGGAGCAAATTGCGTGCAAAATGAAAGCAGCCTCGTATTCCCTCACGGAGTGTCTCCTCAGTGCATGGTGGATTGTTTCTGCGGCAGAGTTTGTCATGAGGCTCTCCTGCAGCAGTTTCTGACACTTTACAACAAAGGCGTCTTCAGGGCCTTGCTAGTAAAGAGATGAGGTGGCTCTCTGCGCCCTCAGGAAACAAGGCCCTCCTGGAGTATTACAAACCTGTGGAGAAAACCGCCAACAACGAGAGGCTGTCTTCTGTGCACTTGAATGCAGAAGTCCCTCAACACACAGCACATCACACCGAGAACATAACTGCCCACCATACACATGAACCACGGTTCTCAGAGTGAACACAACACACCCAGTGAGGCACACTGACCAAGCTTGACCACACACAGTACACACATCACAAATTACACTCCTTACTCAAAGACCCAGGCACACACACAACCTGTCAAACACAACCGCGAACATAGAAACCAACATGCAAAACACACACCGTCCACAACAGAAAGAACACAAAAATTATGCAACACACATTTCACACACTACACACAATCACTCCAAACACACATAAAACAGACAGCACACACAGCCTCACAGAATGCACAATGCCAAACACACAACATATACACAAAGATATCAGTCCTAACACACAGTGTCTCACTCAACAAGCAAAACACACAGACCACAGAACACACAGAGTACAATACACACAACACAAACACAACTCACAGAACCACACATCACACGACACACACAAGCATCCCGCACAGAAAGTATCACAACTCATAACACACACAACACTCCCAAATCCATAGGCAAAACACATATAACCAACAAAGACAAGTGGCACACATTTCACACACTACCCACTGCACACACAATCACGCACAGACACACCACACATACATCCTCACACAGGAGCACAACGCACTACACACACGCAACACAGAAACACGCAACACAACAGACACAATAAACACACCACACCCTTGAAGGCACATAAGTACTGCTCACAATGCACACGAAAACCATTGCACAGACCACATACTGTATGCAAGAGATGTACAAAACAAGCACAGCCACACACAGTCAACACATCTTACATCATGTGCATAACTCCAACAGCCAAACACACACACAGCCTCTCTCACACAACACACAAAACACAACCACACACACAAAACTGACACAACACATACAAATGCACACAAAACTGACGAAACGCGTGCAACACACATAGCACACTGCACACAACACGCACAACCACAATCTAATCATAGAGAACACATGCATCCCCACGCGCACACAGCACGAACGAAAACACACCCACACACAACATACACATGCACACAACACACCCGACACAAGGCGAACCCATCATTACACACAATGCTGAAATGACACAGCCCACGCAACATCTACCCAGTATGTCACACACAGAAAGCCTAAAGGCAGCACTCACACCACCCAGAACACAGCACATAACAACAAACAAGAGAATTTATAAGACTCGGAAACCACATTGCGAGCTGAATTCGTTGTATGCGGGTATTTTCCTGACAGCCAGGCTTCCTCAGCAAAACCTCACGTTAATGGCCTCACAAATGAGCTCCCGACACTCAGCAAAAGATATCTCTACAGAGCAGACTTCACTCATGCGCTTAGAGTGCAGTCACACAGGACTGACACGGAAAACACATTGCCTGCTGAATTCGTTGTATGCGGGTATTTTCCTGATGGCCAGTCTTCCTCAGCAAAACCTCACGTTAATGGCCACACAAATGAGCACCCAACACCTAGCAAAAGAGAGCTCTACGCAGCAGACCTCTTTCAGGCGCTTAGAGAGCAGGCACACATTCCAGACACGGAAACCACATTGCGAGCTGAATTCGGTGTATGCGGGCATTTTCCTGATGGCCAGGCTTCGTCAACAAAGCCTCACGTTAATGTTCACCTAAATGAGCACACGACACTCAGCAAAAGAGAGCTGTACACAGAAATCCTCTTTCCGGCGCTTAGAGAGCAGGCACACATTAGAGACACAGAAACCACAATGCGAGCTGAATTCGTTGTATGCGGGCATTTTCCTGATGGCCAGGCTTCGTCAACAAAGCCTCACGTTAATGTTCACCTAAATGAGCACACGACACTCAGCAAAAGAGAGCTCTACACAGAAATCCTCTTTCAGGTGCTTAGAGTGCAGGCACACAGGGCAGACACGGAAACCACATTGCAAGTTCAATTCGTTGTATGCGGGTATTTTCCTGATGGCCAGGATTCCTCAGCATAACCTCACGTGAATGGCCACAAGAATGAGCACCCGACACTGAGCAAAAGACATCTCTACAGAGCAGACTTCACTCATGCACTTAGAGTGCAGTCACACAGGACAGACACGGAAACCACATTGCGAGCTGAATTCGGTGTATGCGGTTCTTTTCCTGACGGCCAGGCTTCCTCAGCAAGGCCTCACGTTTCTGGCCACACAAATGAGCACCCGGCTCTCAGCAAAAGACATCTACACCGAGCAGACTTCACTCATGCACTTAGAGTGCAGTCACACAGGACAGACACGGTAACTACATTGCGAGCTAAATTCTTTGTATGCGGGTATTTTCCTGATGACCAGTCTTCCTCAGTAACACTTCACGTTAATGGCAACGCAAATGAGCACCCGACACTCAGCAGAGGAGAGCTCCACACGGCAGACCACTTTCAGGCGCTTAGAGAGCAGGCACACATTACAGACACGGAAACCACATTGCGAGCTGAATTCGTTGTATGCGGGCATTTTCCTGATGGCCAGGCTTCCTCAACAAAGCCTCACGTTAATGGTCACCCAAATGAGCACACAACACTCAGCTAAAGAGAGCTCTGCAGGGCAAAACCTCTTCCAGGTGCTTAGAGTGCAGGCACACAGGACAGACACGGAAACCACATTGCGAGCTAAATTCGTTGTATGCGGGCATAGTGCCGGACGGCCAGGCTTCCTCAGCAAAGCCTCACGTTCATGGCCACACAGACATGGTTGAAAGCACATTGAAAGCTCTGTTTCAGCCTCCACTGCCAGGGCTTCAATGATTCCTTGAGTGGGCCATCCTGCAGTGCTTTCTTTCAGTCACATAAGCTGAATCCAAAGCTGACTTGCCTCCACTGCTGTCACTACAATGCATCATCTTCTGCAACTTCCAGTGTCGCTAGAGCAAAGGCCTATTCGCAGCCCACCCACATCTTTGAGATAGAGGGCATACAGAGAAGACCGCGTTCTACTGCAATGTTTGCTGTTTTCCTTATCACATAGGAGCAAATTGCGTGCAAAATGAAAGCAGCCTCGTATTCCCTCACGGAGTGTCTCCTCAGTGCATGGTGGATTGTTTCTGCGGCAGAGTTTGTCATGAGGCTCTCCTGCAGCAGTTTCTGACACTTTACAACAAAGGCGTCTTCAGGGCCTTGCTAGTAAAGAGATGAGGTGGCTCTCTGCGCCCTCAGGAAACAAGGCCCTCCTGGAGTATTACAAACCTGTGGAGAAAACCGCCAACAACGAGAGGCTGTCTTCTGTGCACTTGAATGCAGAAGTCCCTCAACACACAGCACATCACACCGAGAACATAACTGCCCACCATACACATGAACCACGGTTCTCAGAGTGAACACAACACACCCAGTGAGGCACACTGACCAAGCTTGACCACACACAGTACACACATCACAAATTACACTCCTTACTCAAAGACCCAGGCACACACACAACCTGTCAAACACAACCGCGAACATAGAAACCAACATGCAAAACACACACCGTCCACAACAGAAAGAACACAAAAATTATGCAACACACATTTCACACACTACACACAATCACTCCAAACACACATAAAACAGACAGCACACACAGCCTCACAGAATGCACAATGCCAAACACACAACATATACACAAAGATATCAGTCCTAACACACAGTGTCTCACTCAACAAGCAAAACACACAGACCACAGAACACACAGAGTACAATACACACAACACAAACACAACTCACAGAACCACACATCACACGACACACACAAGCATCCCGCACAGAAAGTATCACAACTCATAACACACACAACACTCCCAAATCCATAGGCAAAACACATATAACCAACAAAGACAAGTGGCACACATTTCACACACTACCCACTGCACACACAATCACGCACAGACACACCACACATACATCCTCACACAGGAGCACAACGCACTACACACACGCAACACAGAAACACGCAACACAACAGACACAATAAACACACCACACCCTTGAAGGCACATAAGTACTGCTCACAATGCACACGAAAACCATTGCACAGACCACATACTGTATGCAAGAGATGTACAAAACAAGCACAGCCACACACAGTCAACACATCTTACATCATGTGCATAACTCCAACAGCCAAACACACACACAGCCTCTCTCACACAACACACAAAACACAACCACACACACAAAACTGACACAACACATACAAATGCACACAAAACTGACGAAACGCGTGCAACACACATAGCACACTGCACACAACACGCACAACCACAATCTAATCATAGAGAACACATGCATCCCCACGCGCACACAGCACGAACGAAAACACACCCACACACAACATACACATGCACACAACACACCCGACACAAGGCGAACCCATCATTACACACAATGCTGAAATGACACAGCCCACGCAACATCTACCCAGTATGTCACACACAGAAAGCCTAAAGGCAGCACTCACACCACCCAGAACACAGCACATAACAACAAACAAGAGAATTTATAAGACTCGGAAACCACATTGCGAGCTGAATTCGTTGTATGCGGGTATTTTCCTGACAGCCAGGCTTCCTCAGCAAAACCTCACGTTAATGGCCTCACAAATGAGCTCCCGACACTCAGCAAAAGATATCTCTACAGAGCAGACTTCACTCATGCGCTTAGAGTGCAGTCACACAGGACTGACACGGAAAACACATTGCCTGCTGAATTCGTTGTATGCGGGTATTTTCCTGATGGCCAGTCTTCCTCAGCAAAACCTCACGTTAATGGCCACACAAATGAGCACCCAACACCTAGCAAAAGAGAGCTCTACGCAGCAGACCTCTTTCAGGCGCTTAGAGAGCAGGCACACATTCCAGACACGGAAACCACATTGCGAGCTGAATTCGGTGTATGCGGGCATTTTCCTGATGGCCAGGCTTCGTCAACAAAGCCTCACGTTAATGTTCACCTAAATGAGCACACGACACTCAGCAAAAGAGAGCTGTACACAGAAATCCTCTTTCCGGCGCTTAGAGAGCAGGCACACATTAGAGACACAGAAACCACAATGCGAGCTGAATTCGTTGTATGCGGGCATTTTCCTGATGGCCAGGCTTCGTCAACAAAGCCTCACGTTAATGTTCACCTAAATGAGCACACGACACTCAGCAAAAGAGAGCTCTACACAGAAATCCTCTTTCAGGTGCTTAGAGTGCAGGCACACAGGGCAGACACGGAAACCACATTGCAAGTTCAATTCGTTGTATGCGGGTATTTTCCTGATGGCCAGGATTCCTCAGCATAACCTCACGTGAATGGCCACAAGAATGAGCACCCGACACTGAGCAAAAGACATCTCTACAGAGCAGACTTCACTCATGCACTTAGAGTGCAGTCACACAGGACAGACACGGAAACCACATTGCGAGCTGAATTCGGTGTATGCGGTTCTTTTCCTGACGGCCAGGCTTCCTCAGCAAGGCCTCACGTTTCTGGCCACACAAATGAGCACCCGGCTCTCAGCAAAAGACATCTACACCGAGCAGACTTCACTCATGCACTTAGAGTGCAGTCACACAGGACAGACACGGTAACTACATTGCGAGCTAAATTCTTTGTATGCGGGTATTTTCCTGATGACCAGTCTTCCTCAGTAACACTTCACGTTAATGGCAACGCAAATGAGCACCCGACACTCAGCAGAGGAGAGCTCCACACGGCAGACCACTTTCAGGCGCTTAGAGAGCAGGCACACATTACAGACACGGAAACCACATTGCGAGCTGAATTCGTTGTATGCGGGCATTTTCCTGATGGCCAGGCTTCCTCAACAAAGCCTCACGTTAATGGTCACCCAAATGAGCACACAACACTCAGCTAAAGAGAGCTCTGCAGGGCAAAACCTCTTCCAGGTGCTTAGAGTGCAGGCACACAGGACAGACACGGAAACCACATTGCGAGCTAAATTCGTTGTATGCGGGCATAGTGCCGGACGGCCAGGCTTCCTCAGCAAAGCCTCACGTTCATGGCCACACAGACATGGTTGAAAGCACATTGAAAGCTCTGTTTCAGCCTCCACTGCCAGGGCTTCAATGATTCCTTGAGTGGGCCATCCTGCAGTGCTTTCTTTCAGTCACATAAGCTGAATCCAAAGCTGACTTGCCTCCACTGCTGTCACTACAATGCATCATCTTCTGCAACTTCCAGTGTCGCTAGAGCAAAGGCCTATTCGCAGCCCACCCACATCTTTGAGATAGAGGGCATACAGAGAAGACCGCGTTCTACTGCAATGTTTGCTGTTTTCCTTATCACATAGGAGCAAATTGCGTGCAAAATGAAAGCAGCCTCGTATTCCCTCACGGAGTGTCTCCTCAGTGCATGGTGGATTGTTTCTGCGGCAGAGTTTGTCATGAGGCTCTCCTGCAGCAGTTTCTGACACTTTACAACAAAGGCGTCTTCAGGGCCTTGCTAGTAAAGAGATGAGGTGGCTCTCTGCGCCCTCAGGAAACAAGGCCCTCCTGGAGTATTACAAACCTGTGGAGAAAACCGCCAACAACGAGAGGCTGTCTTCTGTGCACTTGAATGCAGAAGTCCCTCAACACACAGCACATCACACCGAGAACATAACTGCCCACCATACACATGAACCACGGTTCTCAGAGTGAACACAACACACCCAGTGAGGCACACTGACCAAGCTTGACCACACACAGTACACACATCACAAATTACACTCCTTACTCAAAGACCCAGGCACACACACAACCTGTCAAACACAACCGCGAACATAGAAACCAACATGCAAAACACACACCGTCCACAACAGAAAGAACACAAAAATTATGCAACACACATTTCACACACTACACACAATCACTCCAAACACACATAAAACAGACAGCACACACAGCCTCACAGAATGCACAATGCCAAACACACAACATATACACAAAGATATCAGTCCTAACACACAGTGTCTCACTCAACAAGCAAAACACACAGACCACAGAACACACAGAGTACAATACACACAACACAAACACAACTCACAGAACCACACATCACACGACACACACAAGCATCCCGCACAGAAAGTATCACAACTCATAACACACACAACACTCCCAAATCCATAGGCAAAACACATATAACCAACAAAGACAAGTGGCACACATTTCACACACTACCCACTGCACACACAATCACGCACAGACACACCACACATACATCCTCACACAGGAGCACAACGCACTACACACACGCAACACAGAAACACGCAACACAACAGACACAATAAACACACCACACCCTTGAAGGCACATAAGTACTGCTCACAATGCACACGAAAACCATTGCACAGACCACATACTGTATGCAAGAGATGTACAAAACAAGCACAGCCACACACAGTCAACACATCTTACATCATGTGCATAACTCCAACAGCCAAACACACACACAGCCTCTCTCACACAACACACAAAACACAACCACACACACAAAACTGACACAACACATACAAATGCACACAAAACTGACGAAACGCGTGCAACACACATAGCACACTGCACACAACACGCACAACCACAATCTAATCATAGAGAACACATGCATCCCCACGCGCACACAGCACGAACGAAAACACACCCACACACAACATACACATGCACACAACACACCCGACACAAGGCGAACCCATCATTACACACAATGCTGAAATGACACAGCCCACGCAACATCTACCCAGTATGTCACACACAGAAAGCCTAAAGGCAGCACTCACACCACCCAGAACACAGCACATAACAACAAACAAGAGAATTTATAAGACTCGGAAACCACATTGCGAGCTGAATTCGTTGTATGCGGGTATTTTCCTGACAGCCAGGCTTCCTCAGCAAAACCTCACGTTAATGGCCTCACAAATGAGCTCCCGACACTCAGCAAAAGATATCTCTACAGAGCAGACTTCACTCATGCGCTTAGAGTGCAGTCACACAGGACTGACACGGAAAACACATTGCCTGCTGAATTCGTTGTATGCGGGTATTTTCCTGATGGCCAGTCTTCCTCAGCAAAACCTCACGTTAATGGCCACACAAATGAGCACCCAACACCTAGCAAAAGAGAGCTCTACGCAGCAGACCTCTTTCAGGCGCTTAGAGAGCAGGCACACATTCCAGACACGGAAACCACATTGCGAGCTGAATTCGGTGTATGCGGGCATTTTCCTGATGGCCAGGCTTCGTCAACAAAGCCTCACGTTAATGTTCACCTAAATGAGCACACGACACTCAGCAAAAGAGAGCTGTACACAGAAATCCTCTTTCCGGCGCTTAGAGAGCAGGCACACATTAGAGACACAGAAACCACAATGCGAGCTGAATTCGTTGTATGCGGGCATTTTCCTGATGGCCAGGCTTCGTCAACAAAGCCTCACGTTAATGTTCACCTAAATGAGCACACGACACTCAGCAAAAGAGAGCTCTACACAGAAATCCTCTTTCAGGTGCTTAGAGTGCAGGCACACAGGGCAGACACGGAAACCACATTGCAAGTTCAATTCGTTGTATGCGGGTATTTTCCTGATGGCCAGGATTCCTCAGCATAACCTCACGTGAATGGCCACAAGAATGAGCACCCGACACTGAGCAAAAGACATCTCTACAGAGCAGACTTCACTCATGCACTTAGAGTGCAGTCACACAGGACAGACACGGAAACCACATTGCGAGCTGAATTCGGTGTATGCGGTTCTTTTCCTGACGGCCAGGCTTCCTCAGCAAGGCCTCACGTTTCTGGCCACACAAATGAGCACCCGGCTCTCAGCAAAAGACATCTACACCGAGCAGACTTCACTCATGCACTTAGAGTGCAGTCACACAGGACAGACACGGTAACTACATTGCGAGCTAAATTCTTTGTATGCGGGTATTTTCCTGATGACCAGTCTTCCTCAGTAACACTTCACGTTAATGGCAACGCAAATGAGCACCCGACACTCAGCAGAGGAGAGCTCCACACGGCAGACCACTTTCAGGCGCTTAGAGAGCAGGCACACATTACAGACACGGAAACCACATTGCGAGCTGAATTCGTTGTATGCGGGCATTTTCCTGATGGCCAGGCTTCCTCAACAAAGCCTCACGTTAATGGTCACCCAAATGAGCACACAACACTCAGCTAAAGAGAGCTCTGCAGGGCAAAACCTCTTCCAGGTGCTTAGAGTGCAGGCACACAGGACAGACACGGAAACCACATTGCGAGCTAAATTCGTTGTATGCGGGCATAGTGCCGGACGGCCAGGCTTCCTCAGCAAAGCCTCACGTTCATGGCCACACAGACATGGTTGAAAGCACATTGAAAGCTCTGTTTCAGCCTCCACTGCCAGGGCTTCAATGATTCCTTGAGTGGGCCATCCTGCAGTGCTTTCTTTCAGTCACATAAGCTGAATCCAAAGCTGACTTGCCTCCACTGCTGTCACTACAATGCATCATCTTCTGCAACTTCCAGTGTCGCTAGAGCAAAGGCCTATTCGCAGCCCACCCACATCTTTGAGATAGAGGGCATACAGAGAAGACCGCGTTCTACTGCAATGTTTGCTGTTTTCCTTATCACATAGGAGCAAATTGCGTGCAAAATGAAAGCAGCCTCGTATTCCCTCACGGAGTGTCTCCTCAGTGCATGGTGGATTGTTTCTGCGGCAGAGTTTGTCATGAGGCTCTCCTGCAGCAGTTTCTGACACTTTACAACAAAGGCGTCTTCAGGGCCTTGCTAGTAAAGAGATGAGGTGGCTCTCTGCGCCCTCAGGAAACAAGGCCCTCCTGGAGTATTACAAACCTGTGGAGAAAACCGCCAACAACGAGAGGCTGTCTTCTGTGCACTTGAATGCAGAAGTCCCTCAACACACAGCACATCACACCGAGAACATAACTGCCCACCATACACATGAACCACGGTTCTCAGAGTGAACACAACACACCCAGTGAGGCACACTGACCAAGCTTGACCACACACAGTACACACATCACAAATTACACTCCTTACTCAAAGACCCAGGCACACACACAACCTGTCAAACACAACCGCGAACATAGAAACCAACATGCAAAACACACACCGTCCACAACAGAAAGAACACAAAAATTATGCAACACACATTTCACACACTACACACAATCACTCCAAACACACATAAAACAGACAGCACACACAGCCTCACAGAATGCACAATGCCAAACACACAACATATACACAAAGATATCAGTCCTAACACACAGTGTCTCACTCAACAAGCAAAACACACAGACCACAGAACACACAGAGTACAATACACACAACACAAACACAACTCACAGAACCACACATCACACGACACACACAAGCATCCCGCACAGAAAGTATCACAACTCATAACACACACAACACTCCCAAATCCATAGGCAAAACACATATAACCAACAAAGACAAGTGGCACACATTTCACACACTACCCACTGCACACACAATCACGCACAGACACACCACACATACATCCTCACACAGGAGCACAACGCACTACACACACGCAACACAGAAACACGCAACACAACAGACACAATAAACACACCACACCCTTGAAGGCACATAAGTACTGCTCACAATGCACACGAAAACCATTGCACAGACCACATACTGTATGCAAGAGATGTACAAAACAAGCACAGCCACACACAGTCAACACATCTTACATCATGTGCATAACTCCAACAGCCAAACACACACACAGCCTCTCTCACACAACACACAAAACACAACCACACACACAAAACTGACACAACACATACAAATGCACACAAAACTGACGAAACGCGTGCAACACACATAGCACACTGCACACAACACGCACAACCACAATCTAATCATAGAGAACACATGCATCCCCACGCGCACACAGCACGAACGAAAACACACCCACACACAACATACACATGCACACAACACACCCGACACAAGGCGAACCCATCATTACACACAATGCTGAAATGACACAGCCCACGCAACATCTACCCAGTATGTCACACACAGAAAGCCTAAAGGCAGCACTCACACCACCCAGAACACAGCACATAACAACAAACAAGAGAATTTATAAGACTCGGAAACCACATTGCGAGCTGAATTCGTTGTATGCGGGTATTTTCCTGACAGCCAGGCTTCCTCAGCAAAACCTCACGTTAATGGCCTCACAAATGAGCTCCCGACACTCAGCAAAAGATATCTCTACAGAGCAGACTTCACTCATGCGCTTAGAGTGCAGTCACACAGGACTGACACGGAAAACACATTGCCTGCTGAATTCGTTGTATGCGGGTATTTTCCTGATGGCCAGTCTTCCTCAGCAAAACCTCACGTTAATGGCCACACAAATGAGCACCCAACACCTAGCAAAAGAGAGCTCTACGCAGCAGACCTCTTTCAGGCGCTTAGAGAGCAGGCACACATTCCAGACACGGAAACCACATTGCGAGCTGAATTCGGTGTATGCGGGCATTTTCCTGATGGCCAGGCTTCGTCAACAAAGCCTCACGTTAATGTTCACCTAAATGAGCACACGACACTCAGCAAAAGAGAGCTGTACACAGAAATCCTCTTTCCGGCGCTTAGAGAGCAGGCACACATTAGAGACACAGAAACCACAATGCGAGCTGAATTCGTTGTATGCGGGCATTTTCCTGATGGCCAGGCTTCGTCAACAAAGCCTCACGTTAATGTTCACCTAAATGAGCACACGACACTCAGCAAAAGAGAGCTCTACACAGAAATCCTCTTTCAGGTGCTTAGAGTGCAGGCACACAGGGCAGACACGGAAACCACATTGCAAGTTCAATTCGTTGTATGCGGGTATTTTCCTGATGGCCAGGATTCCTCAGCATAACCTCACGTGAATGGCCACAAGAATGAGCACCCGACACTGAGCAAAAGACATCTCTACAGAGCAGACTTCACTCATGCACTTAGAGTGCAGTCACACAGGACAGACACGGAAACCACATTGCGAGCTGAATTCGGTGTATGCGGTTCTTTTCCTGACGGCCAGGCTTCCTCAGCAAGGCCTCACGTTTCTGGCCACACAAATGAGCACCCGGCTCTCAGCAAAAGACATCTACACCGAGCAGACTTCACTCATGCACTTAGAGTGCAGTCACACAGGACAGACACGGTAACTACATTGCGAGCTAAATTCTTTGTATGCGGGTATTTTCCTGATGACCAGTCTTCCTCAGTAACACTTCACGTTAATGGCAACGCAAATGAGCACCCGACACTCAGCAGAGGAGAGCTCCACACGGCAGACCACTTTCAGGCGCTTAGAGAGCAGGCACACATTACAGACACGGAAACCACATTGCGAGCTGAATTCGTTGTATGCGGGCATTTTCCTGATGGCCAGGCTTCCTCAACAAAGCCTCACGTTAATGGTCACCCAAATGAGCACACAACACTCAGCTAAAGAGAGCTCTGCAGGGCAAAACCTCTTCCAGGTGCTTAGAGTGCAGGCACACAGGACAGACACGGAAACCACATTGCGAGCTAAATTCGTTGTATGCGGGCATAGTGCCGGACGGCCAGGCTTCCTCAGCAAAGCCTCACGTTCATGGCCACACAGACATGGTTGAAAGCACATTGAAAGCTCTGTTTCAGCCTCCACTGCCAGGGCTTCAATGATTCCTTGAGTGGGCCATCCTGCAGTGCTTTCTTTCAGTCACATAAGCTGAATCCAAAGCTGACTTGCCTCCACTGCTGTCACTACAATGCATCATCTTCTGCAACTTCCAGTGTCGCTAGAGCAAAGGCCTATTCGCAGCCCACCCACATCTTTGAGATAGAGGGCATACAGAGAAGACCGCGTTCTACTGCAATGTTTGCTGTTTTCCTTATCACATAGGAGCAAATTGCGTGCAAAATGAAAGCAGCCTCGTATTCCCTCACGGAGTGTCTCCTCAGTGCATGGTGGATTGTTTCTGCGGCAGAGTTTGTCATGAGGCTCTCCTGCAGCAGTTTCTGACACTTTACAACAAAGGCGTCTTCAGGGCCTTGCTAGTAAAGAGATGAGGTGGCTCTCTGCGCCCTCAGGAAACAAGGCCCTCCTGGAGTATTACAAACCTGTGGAGAAAACCGCCAACAACGAGAGGCTGTCTTCTGTGCACTTGAATGCAGAAGTCCCTCAACACACAGCACATCACACCGAGAACATAACTGCCCACCATACACATGAACCACGGTTCTCAGAGTGAACACAACACACCCAGTGAGGCACACTGACCAAGCTTGACCACACACAGTACACACATCACAAATTACACTCCTTACTCAAAGACCCAGGCACACACACAACCTGTCAAACACAACCGCGAACATAGAAACCAACATGCAAAACACACACCGTCCACAACAGAAAGAACACAAAAATTATGCAACACACATTTCACACACTACACACAATCACTCCAAACACACATAAAACAGACAGCACACACAGCCTCACAGAATGCACAATGCCAAACACACAACATATACACAAAGATATCAGTCCTAACACACAGTGTCTCACTCAACAAGCAAAACACACAGACCACAGAACACACAGAGTACAATACACACAACACAAACACAACTCACAGAACCACACATCACACGACACACACAAGCATCCCGCACAGAAAGTATCACAACTCATAACACACACAACACTCCCAAATCCATAGGCAAAACACATATAACCAACAAAGACAAGTGGCACACATTTCACACACTACCCACTGCACACACAATCACGCACAGACACACCACACATACATCCTCACACAGGAGCACAACGCACTACACACACGCAACACAGAAACACGCAACACAACAGACACAATAAACACACCACACCCTTGAAGGCACATAAGTACTGCTCACAATGCACACGAAAACCATTGCACAGACCACATACTGTATGCAAGAGATGTACAAAACAAGCACAGCCACACACAGTCAACACATCTTACATCATGTGCATAACTCCAACAGCCAAACACACACACAGCCTCTCTCACACAACACACAAAACACAACCACACACACAAAACTGACACAACACATACAAATGCACACAAAACTGACGAAACGCGTGCAACACACATAGCACACTGCACACAACACGCACAACCACAATCTAATCATAGAGAACACATGCATCCCCACGCGCACACAGCACGAACGAAAACACACCCACACACAACATACACATGCACACAACACACCCGACACAAGGCGAACCCATCATTACACACAATGCTGAAATGACACAGCCCACGCAACATCTACCCAGTATGTCACACACAGAAAGCCTAAAGGCAGCACTCACACCACCCAGAACACAGCACATAACAACAAACAAGAGAATTTATAAGACTCGGAAACCACATTGCGAGCTGAATTCGTTGTATGCGGGTATTTTCCTGACAGCCAGGCTTCCTCAGCAAAACCTCACGTTAATGGCCTCACAAATGAGCTCCCGACACTCAGCAAAAGATATCTCTACAGAGCAGACTTCACTCATGCGCTTAGAGTGCAGTCACACAGGACTGACACGGAAAACACATTGCCTGCTGAATTCGTTGTATGCGGGTATTTTCCTGATGGCCAGTCTTCCTCAGCAAAACCTCACGTTAATGGCCACACAAATGAGCACCCAACACCTAGCAAAAGAGAGCTCTACGCAGCAGACCTCTTTCAGGCGCTTAGAGAGCAGGCACACATTCCAGACACGGAAACCACATTGCGAGCTGAATTCGGTGTATGCGGGCATTTTCCTGATGGCCAGGCTTCGTCAACAAAGCCTCACGTTAATGTTCACCTAAATGAGCACACGACACTCAGCAAAAGAGAGCTGTACACAGAAATCCTCTTTCCGGCGCTTAGAGAGCAGGCACACATTAGAGACACAGAAACCACAATGCGAGCTGAATTCGTTGTATGCGGGCATTTTCCTGATGGCCAGGCTTCGTCAACAAAGCCTCACGTTAATGTTCACCTAAATGAGCACACGACACTCAGCAAAAGAGAGCTCTACACAGAAATCCTCTTTCAGGTGCTTAGAGTGCAGGCACACAGGGCAGACACGGAAACCACATTGCAAGTTCAATTCGTTGTATGCGGGTATTTTCCTGATGGCCAGGATTCCTCAGCATAACCTCACGTGAATGGCCACAAGAATGAGCACCCGACACTGAGCAAAAGACATCTCTACAGAGCAGACTTCACTCATGCACTTAGAGTGCAGTCACACAGGACAGACACGGAAACCACATTGCGAGCTGAATTCGGTGTATGCGGTTCTTTTCCTGACGGCCAGGCTTCCTCAGCAAGGCCTCACGTTTCTGGCCACACAAATGAGCACCCGGCTCTCAGCAAAAGACATCTACACCGAGCAGACTTCACTCATGCACTTAGAGTGCAGTCACACAGGACAGACACGGTAACTACATTGCGAGCTAAATTCTTTGTATGCGGGTATTTTCCTGATGACCAGTCTTCCTCAGTAACACTTCACGTTAATGGCAACGCAAATGAGCACCCGACACTCAGCAGAGGAGAGCTCCACACGGCAGACCACTTTCAGGCGCTTAGAGAGCAGGCACACATTACAGACACGGAAACCACATTGCGAGCTGAATTCGTTGTATGCGGGCATTTTCCTGATGGCCAGGCTTCCTCAACAAAGCCTCACGTTAATGGTCACCCAAATGAGCACACAACACTCAGCTAAAGAGAGCTCTGCAGGGCAAAACCTCTTCCAGGTGCTTAGAGTGCAGGCACACAGGACAGACACGGAAACCACATTGCGAGCTAAATTCGTTGTATGCGGGCATAGTGCCGGACGGCCAGGCTTCCTCAGCAAAGCCTCACGTTCATGGCCACACAGACATGGTTGAAAGCACATTGAAAGCTCTGTTTCAGCCTCCACTGCCAGGGCTTCAATGATTCCTTGAGTGGGCCATCCTGCAGTGCTTTCTTTCAGTCACATAAGCTGAATCCAAAGCTGACTTGCCTCCACTGCTGTCACTACAATGCATCATCTTCTGCAACTTCCAGTGTCGCTAGAGCAAAGGCCTATTCGCAGCCCACCCACATCTTTGAGATAGAGGGCATACAGAGAAGACCGCGTTCTACTGCAATGTTTGCTGTTTTCCTTATCACATAGGAGCAAATTGCGTGCAAAATGAAAGCAGCCTCGTATTCCCTCACGGAGTGTCTCCTCAGTGCATGGTGGATTGTTTCTGCGGCAGAGTTTGTCATGAGGCTCTCCTGCAGCAGTTTCTGACACTTTACAACAAAGGCGTCTTCAGGGCCTTGCTAGTAAAGAGATGAGGTGGCTCTCTGCGCCCTCAGGAAACAAGGCCCTCCTGGAGTATTACAAACCTGTGGAGAAAACCGCCAACAACGAGAGGCTGTCTTCTGTGCACTTGAATGCAGAAGTCCCTCAACACACAGCACATCACACCGAGAACATAACTGCCCACCATACACATGAACCACGGTTCTCAGAGTGAACACAACACACCCAGTGAGGCACACTGACCAAGCTTGACCACACACAGTACACACATCACAAATTACACTCCTTACTCAAAGACCCAGGCACACACACAACCTGTCAAACACAACCGCGAACATAGAAACCAACATGCAAAACACACACCGTCCACAACAGAAAGAACACAAAAATTATGCAACACACATTTCACACACTACACACAATCACTCCAAACACACATAAAACAGACAGCACACACAGCCTCACAGAATGCACAATGCCAAACACACAACATATACACAAAGATATCAGTCCTAACACACAGTGTCTCACTCAACAAGCAAAACACACAGACCACAGAACACACAGAGTACAATACACACAACACAAACACAACTCACAGAACCACACATCACACGACACACACAAGCATCCCGCACAGAAAGTATCACAACTCATAACACACACAACACTCCCAAATCCATAGGCAAAACACATATAACCAACAAAGACAAGTGGCACACATTTCACACACTACCCACTGCACACACAATCACGCACAGACACACCACACATACATCCTCACACAGGAGCACAACGCACTACACACACGCAACACAGAAACACGCAACACAACAGACACAATAAACACACCACACCCTTGAAGGCACATAAGTACTGCTCACAATGCACACGAAAACCATTGCACAGACCACATACTGTATGCAAGAGATGTACAAAACAAGCACAGCCACACACAGTCAACACATCTTACATCATGTGCATAACTCCAACAGCCAAACACACACACAGCCTCTCTCACACAACACACAAAACACAACCACACACACAAAACTGACACAACACATACAAATGCACACAAAACTGACGAAACGCGTGCAACACACATAGCACACTGCACACAACACGCACAACCACAATCTAATCATAGAGAACACATGCATCCCCACGCGCACACAGCACGAACGAAAACACACCCACACACAACATACACATGCACACAACACACCCGACACAAGGCGAACCCATCATTACACACAATGCTGAAATGACACAGCCCACGCAACATCTACCCAGTATGTCACACACAGAAAGCCTAAAGGCAGCACTCACACCACCCAGAACACAGCACATAACAACAAACAAGAGAATTTATAAGACTCGGAAACCACATTGCGAGCTGAATTCGTTGTATGCGGGTATTTTCCTGACAGCCAGGCTTCCTCAGCAAAACCTCACGTTAATGGCCTCACAAATGAGCTCCCGACACTCAGCAAAAGATATCTCTACAGAGCAGACTTCACTCATGCGCTTAGAGTGCAGTCACACAGGACTGACACGGAAAACACATTGCCTGCTGAATTCGTTGTATGCGGGTATTTTCCTGATGGCCAGTCTTCCTCAGCAAAACCTCACGTTAATGGCCACACAAATGAGCACCCAACACCTAGCAAAAGAGAGCTCTACGCAGCAGACCTCTTTCAGGCGCTTAGAGAGCAGGCACACATTCCAGACACGGAAACCACATTGCGAGCTGAATTCGGTGTATGCGGGCATTTTCCTGATGGCCAGGCTTCGTCAACAAAGCCTCACGTTAATGTTCACCTAAATGAGCACACGACACTCAGCAAAAGAGAGCTGTACACAGAAATCCTCTTTCCGGCGCTTAGAGAGCAGGCACACATTAGAGACACAGAAACCACAATGCGAGCTGAATTCGTTGTATGCGGGCATTTTCCTGATGGCCAGGCTTCGTCAACAAAGCCTCACGTTAATGTTCACCTAAATGAGCACACGACACTCAGCAAAAGAGAGCTCTACACAGAAATCCTCTTTCAGGTGCTTAGAGTGCAGGCACACAGGGCAGACACGGAAACCACATTGCAAGTTCAATTCGTTGTATGCGGGTATTTTCCTGATGGCCAGGATTCCTCAGCATAACCTCACGTGAATGGCCACAAGAATGAGCACCCGACACTGAGCAAAAGACATCTCTACAGAGCAGACTTCACTCATGCACTTAGAGTGCAGTCACACAGGACAGACACGGAAACCACATTGCGAGCTGAATTCGGTGTATGCGGTTCTTTTCCTGACGGCCAGGCTTCCTCAGCAAGGCCTCACGTTTCTGGCCACACAAATGAGCACCCGGCTCTCAGCAAAAGACATCTACACCGAGCAGACTTCACTCATGCACTTAGAGTGCAGTCACACAGGACAGACACGGTAACTACATTGCGAGCTAAATTCTTTGTATGCGGGTATTTTCCTGATGACCAGTCTTCCTCAGTAACACTTCACGTTAATGGCAACGCAAATGAGCACCCGACACTCAGCAGAGGAGAGCTCCACACGGCAGACCACTTTCAGGCGCTTAGAGAGCAGGCACACATTACAGACACGGAAACCACATTGCGAGCTGAATTCGTTGTATGCGGGCATTTTCCTGATGGCCAGGCTTCCTCAACAAAGCCTCACGTTAATGGTCACCCAAATGAGCACACAACACTCAGCTAAAGAGAGCTCTGCAGGGCAAAACCTCTTCCAGGTGCTTAGAGTGCAGGCACACAGGACAGACACGGAAACCACATTGCGAGCTAAATTCGTTGTATGCGGGCATAGTGCCGGACGGCCAGGCTTCCTCAGCAAAGCCTCACGTTCATGGCCACACAGACATGGTTGAAAGCACATTGAAAGCTCTGTTTCAGCCTCCACTGCCAGGGCTTCAATGATTCCTTGAGTGGGCCATCCTGCAGTGCTTTCTTTCAGTCACATAAGCTGAATCCAAAGCTGACTTGCCTCCACTGCTGTCACTACAATGCATCATCTTCTGCAACTTCCAGTGTCGCTAGAGCAAAGGCCTATTCGCAGCCCACCCACATCTTTGAGATAGAGGGCATACAGAGAAGACCGCGTTCTACTGCAATGTTTGCTGTTTTCCTTATCACATAGGAGCAAATTGCGTGCAAAATGAAAGCAGCCTCGTATTCCCTCACGGAGTGTCTCCTCAGTGCATGGTGGATTGTTTCTGCGGCAGAGTTTGTCATGAGGCTCTCCTGCAGCAGTTTCTGACACTTTACAACAAAGGCGTCTTCAGGGCCTTGCTAGTAAAGAGATGAGGTGGCTCTCTGCGCCCTCAGGAAACAAGGCCCTCCTGGAGTATTACAAACCTGTGGAGAAAACCGCCAACAACGAGAGGCTGTCTTCTGTGCACTTGAATGCAGAAGTCCCTCAACACACAGCACATCACACCGAGAACATAACTGCCCACCATACACATGAACCACGGTTCTCAGAGTGAACACAACACACCCAGTGAGGCACACTGACCAAGCTTGACCACACACAGTACACACATCACAAATTACACTCCTTACTCAAAGACCCAGGCACACACACAACCTGTCAAACACAACCGCGAACATAGAAACCAACATGCAAAACACACACCGTCCACAACAGAAAGAACACAAAAATTATGCAACACACATTTCACACACTACACACAATCACTCCAAACACACATAAAACAGACAGCACACACAGCCTCACAGAATGCACAATGCCAAACACACAACATATACACAAAGATATCAGTCCTAACACACAGTGTCTCACTCAACAAGCAAAACACACAGACCACAGAACACACAGAGTACAATACACACAACACAAACACAACTCACAGAACCACACATCACACGACACACACAAGCATCCCGCACAGAAAGTATCACAACTCATAACACACACAACACTCCCAAATCCATAGGCAAAACACATATAACCAACAAAGACAAGTGGCACACATTTCACACACTACCCACTGCACACACAATCACGCACAGACACACCACACATACATCCTCACACAGGAGCACAACGCACTACACACACGCAACACAGAAACACGCAACACAACAGACACAATAAACACACCACACCCTTGAAGGCACATAAGTACTGCTCACAATGCACACGAAAACCATTGCACAGACCACATACTGTATGCAAGAGATGTACAAAACAAGCACAGCCACACACAGTCAACACATCTTACATCATGTGCATAACTCCAACAGCCAAACACACACACAGCCTCTCTCACACAACACACAAAACACAACCACACACACAAAACTGACACAACACATACAAATGCACACAAAACTGACGAAACGCGTGCAACACACATAGCACACTGCACACAACACGCACAACCACAATCTAATCATAGAGAACACATGCATCCCCACGCGCACACAGCACGAACGAAAACACACCCACACACAACATACACATGCACACAACACACCCGACACAAGGCGAACCCATCATTACACACAATGCTGAAATGACACAGCCCACGCAACATCTACCCAGTATGTCACACACAGAAAGCCTAAAGGCAGCACTCACACCACCCAGAACACAGCACATAACAACAAACAAGAGAATTTATAAGACTCGGAAACCACATTGCGAGCTGAATTCGTTGTATGCGGGTATTTTCCTGACAGCCAGGCTTCCTCAGCAAAACCTCACGTTAATGGCCTCACAAATGAGCTCCCGACACTCAGCAAAAGATATCTCTACAGAGCAGACTTCACTCATGCGCTTAGAGTGCAGTCACACAGGACTGACACGGAAAACACATTGCCTGCTGAATTCGTTGTATGCGGGTATTTTCCTGATGGCCAGTCTTCCTCAGCAAAACCTCACGTTAATGGCCACACAAATGAGCACCCAACACCTAGCAAAAGAGAGCTCTACGCAGCAGACCTCTTTCAGGCGCTTAGAGAGCAGGCACACATTCCAGACACGGAAACCACATTGCGAGCTGAATTCGGTGTATGCGGGCATTTTCCTGATGGCCAGGCTTCGTCAACAAAGCCTCACGTTAATGTTCACCTAAATGAGCACACGACACTCAGCAAAAGAGAGCTGTACACAGAAATCCTCTTTCCGGCGCTTAGAGAGCAGGCACACATTAGAGACACAGAAACCACAATGCGAGCTGAATTCGTTGTATGCGGGCATTTTCCTGATGGCCAGGCTTCGTCAACAAAGCCTCACGTTAATGTTCACCTAAATGAGCACACGACACTCAGCAAAAGAGAGCTCTACACAGAAATCCTCTTTCAGGTGCTTAGAGTGCAGGCACACAGGGCAGACACGGAAACCACATTGCAAGTTCAATTCGTTGTATGCGGGTATTTTCCTGATGGCCAGGATTCCTCAGCATAACCTCACGTGAATGGCCACAAGAATGAGCACCCGACACTGAGCAAAAGACATCTCTACAGAGCAGACTTCACTCATGCACTTAGAGTGCAGTCACACAGGACAGACACGGAAACCACATTGCGAGCTGAATTCGGTGTATGCGGTTCTTTTCCTGACGGCCAGGCTTCCTCAGCAAGGCCTCACGTTTCTGGCCACACAAATGAGCACCCGGCTCTCAGCAAAAGACATCTACACCGAGCAGACTTCACTCATGCACTTAGAGTGCAGTCACACAGGACAGACACGGTAACTACATTGCGAGCTAAATTCTTTGTATGCGGGTATTTTCCTGATGACCAGTCTTCCTCAGTAACACTTCACGTTAATGGCAACGCAAATGAGCACCCGACACTCAGCAGAGGAGAGCTCCACACGGCAGACCACTTTCAGGCGCTTAGAGAGCAGGCACACATTACAGACACGGAAACCACATTGCGAGCTGAATTCGTTGTATGCGGGCATTTTCCTGATGGCCAGGCTTCCTCAACAAAGCCTCACGTTAATGGTCACCCAAATGAGCACACAACACTCAGCTAAAGAGAGCTCTGCAGGGCAAAACCTCTTCCAGGTGCTTAGAGTGCAGGCACACAGGACAGACACGGAAACCACATTGCGAGCTAAATTCGTTGTATGCGGGCATAGTGCCGGACGGCCAGGCTTCCTCAGCAAAGCCTCACGTTCATGGCCACACAGACATGGTTGAAAGCACATTGAAAGCTCTGTTTCAGCCTCCACTGCCAGGGCTTCAATGATTCCTTGAGTGGGCCATCCTGCAGTGCTTTCTTTCAGTCACATAAGCTGAATCCAAAGCTGACTTGCCTCCACTGCTGTCACTACAATGCATCATCTTCTGCAACTTCCAGTGTCGCTAGAGCAAAGGCCTATTCGCAGCCCACCCACATCTTTGAGATAGAGGGCATACAGAGAAGACCGCGTTCTACTGCAATGTTTGCTGTTTTCCTTATCACATAGGAGCAAATTGCGTGCAAAATGAAAGCAGCCTCGTATTCCCTCACGGAGTGTCTCCTCAGTGCATGGTGGATTGTTTCTGCGGCAGAGTTTGTCATGAGGCTCTCCTGCAGCAGTTTCTGACACTTTACAACAAAGGCGTCTTCAGGGCCTTGCTAGTAAAGAGATGAGGTGGCTCTCTGCGCCCTCAGGAAACAAGGCCCTCCTGGAGTATTACAAACCTGTGGAGAAAACCGCCAACAACGAGAGGCTGTCTTCTGTGCACTTGAATGCAGAAGTCCCTCAACACACAGCACATCACACCGAGAACATAACTGCCCACCATACACATGAACCACGGTTCTCAGAGTGAACACAACACACCCAGTGAGGCACACTGACCAAGCTTGACCACACACAGTACACACATCACAAATTACACTCCTTACTCAAAGACCCAGGCACACACACAACCTGTCAAACACAACCGCGAACATAGAAACCAACATGCAAAACACACACCGTCCACAACAGAAAGAACACAAAAATTATGCAACACACATTTCACACACTACACACAATCACTCCAAACACACATAAAACAGACAGCACACACAGCCTCACAGAATGCACAATGCCAAACACACAACATATACACAAAGATATCAGTCCTAACACACAGTGTCTCACTCAACAAGCAAAACACACAGACCACAGAACACACAGAGTACAATACACACAACACAAACACAACTCACAGAACCACACATCACACGACACACACAAGCATCCCGCACAGAAAGTATCACAACTCATAACACACACAACACTCCCAAATCCATAGGCAAAACACATATAACCAACAAAGACAAGTGGCACACATTTCACACACTACCCACTGCACACACAATCACGCACAGACACACCACACATACATCCTCACACAGGAGCACAACGCACTACACACACGCAACACAGAAACACGCAACACAACAGACACAATAAACACACCACACCCTTGAAGGCACATAAGTACTGCTCACAATGCACACGAAAACCATTGCACAGACCACATACTGTATGCAAGAGATGTACAAAACAAGCACAGCCACACACAGTCAACACATCTTACATCATGTGCATAACTCCAACAGCCAAACACACACACAGCCTCTCTCACACAACACACAAAACACAACCACACACACAAAACTGACACAACACATACAAATGCACACAAAACTGACGAAACGCGTGCAACACACATAGCACACTGCACACAACACGCACAACCACAATCTAATCATAGAGAACACATGCATCCCCACGCGCACACAGCACGAACGAAAACACACCCACACACAACATACACATGCACACAACACACCCGACACAAGGCGAACCCATCATTACACACAATGCTGAAATGACACAGCCCACGCAACATCTACCCAGTATGTCACACACAGAAAGCCTAAAGGCAGCACTCACACCACCCAGAACACAGCACATAACAACAAACAAGAGAATTTATAAGACTCGGAAACCACATTGCGAGCTGAATTCGTTGTATGCGGGTATTTTCCTGACAGCCAGGCTTCCTCAGCAAAACCTCACGTTAATGGCCTCACAAATGAGCTCCCGACACTCAGCAAAAGATATCTCTACAGAGCAGACTTCACTCATGCGCTTAGAGTGCAGTCACACAGGACTGACACGGAAAACACATTGCCTGCTGAATTCGTTGTATGCGGGTATTTTCCTGATGGCCAGTCTTCCTCAGCAAAACCTCACGTTAATGGCCACACAAATGAGCACCCAACACCTAGCAAAAGAGAGCTCTACGCAGCAGACCTCTTTCAGGCGCTTAGAGAGCAGGCACACATTCCAGACACGGAAACCACATTGCGAGCTGAATTCGGTGTATGCGGGCATTTTCCTGATGGCCAGGCTTCGTCAACAAAGCCTCACGTTAATGTTCACCTAAATGAGCACACGACACTCAGCAAAAGAGAGCTGTACACAGAAATCCTCTTTCCGGCGCTTAGAGAGCAGGCACACATTAGAGACACAGAAACCACAATGCGAGCTGAATTCGTTGTATGCGGGCATTTTCCTGATGGCCAGGCTTCGTCAACAAAGCCTCACGTTAATGTTCACCTAAATGAGCACACGACACTCAGCAAAAGAGAGCTCTACACAGAAATCCTCTTTCAGGTGCTTAGAGTGCAGGCACACAGGGCAGACACGGAAACCACATTGCAAGTTCAATTCGTTGTATGCGGGTATTTTCCTGATGGCCAGGATTCCTCAGCATAACCTCACGTGAATGGCCACAAGAATGAGCACCCGACACTGAGCAAAAGACATCTCTACAGAGCAGACTTCACTCATGCACTTAGAGTGCAGTCACACAGGACAGACACGGAAACCACATTGCGAGCTGAATTCGGTGTATGCGGTTCTTTTCCTGACGGCCAGGCTTCCTCAGCAAGGCCTCACGTTTCTGGCCACACAAATGAGCACCCGGCTCTCAGCAAAAGACATCTACACCGAGCAGACTTCACTCATGCACTTAGAGTGCAGTCACACAGGACAGACACGGTAACTACATTGCGAGCTAAATTCTTTGTATGCGGGTATTTTCCTGATGACCAGTCTTCCTCAGTAACACTTCACGTTAATGGCAACGCAAATGAGCACCCGACACTCAGCAGAGGAGAGCTCCACACGGCAGACCACTTTCAGGCGCTTAGAGAGCAGGCACACATTACAGACACGGAAACCACATTGCGAGCTGAATTCGTTGTATGCGGGCATTTTCCTGATGGCCAGGCTTCCTCAACAAAGCCTCACGTTAATGGTCACCCAAATGAGCACACAACACTCAGCTAAAGAGAGCTCTGCAGGGCAAAACCTCTTCCAGGTGCTTAGAGTGCAGGCACACAGGACAGACACGGAAACCACATTGCGAGCTAAATTCGTTGTATGCGGGCATAGTGCCGGACGGCCAGGCTTCCTCAGCAAAGCCTCACGTTCATGGCCACACAGACATGGTTGAAAGCACATTGAAAGCTCTGTTTCAGCCTCCACTGCCAGGGCTTCAATGATTCCTTGAGTGGGCCATCCTGCAGTGCTTTCTTTCAGTCACATAAGCTGAATCCAAAGCTGACTTGCCTCCACTGCTGTCACTACAATGCATCATCTTCTGCAACTTCCAGTGTCGCTAGAGCAAAGGCCTATTCGCAGCCCACCCACATCTTTGAGATAGAGGGCATACAGAGAAGACCGCGTTCTACTGCAATGTTTGCTGTTTTCCTTATCACATAGGAGCAAATTGCGTGCAAAATGAAAGCAGCCTCGTATTCCCTCACGGAGTGTCTCCTCAGTGCATGGTGGATTGTTTCTGCGGCAGAGTTTGTCATGAGGCTCTCCTGCAGCAGTTTCTGACACTTTACAACAAAGGCGTCTTCAGGGCCTTGCTAGTAAAGAGATGAGGTGGCTCTCTGCGCCCTCAGGAAACAAGGCCCTCCTGGAGTATTACAAACCTGTGGAGAAAACCGCCAACAACGAGAGGCTGTCTTCTGTGCACTTGAATGCAGAAGTCCCTCAACACACAGCACATCACACCGAGAACATAACTGCCCACCATACACATGAACCACGGTTCTCAGAGTGAACACAACACACCCAGTGAGGCACACTGACCAAGCTTGACCACACACAGTACACACATCACAAATTACACTCCTTACTCAAAGACCCAGGCACACACACAACCTGTCAAACACAACCGCGAACATAGAAACCAACATGCAAAACACACACCGTCCACAACAGAAAGAACACAAAAATTATGCAACACACATTTCACACACTACACACAATCACTCCAAACACACATAAAACAGACAGCACACACAGCCTCACAGAATGCACAATGCCAAACACACAACATATACACAAAGATATCAGTCCTAACACACAGTGTCTCACTCAACAAGCAAAACACACAGACCACAGAACACACAGAGTACAATACACACAACACAAACACAACTCACAGAACCACACATCACACGACACACACAAGCATCCCGCACAGAAAGTATCACAACTCATAACACACACAACACTCCCAAATCCATAGGCAAAACACATATAACCAACAAAGACAAGTGGCACACATTTCACACACTACCCACTGCACACACAATCACGCACAGACACACCACACATACATCCTCACACAGGAGCACAACGCACTACACACACGCAACACAGAAACACGCAACACAACAGACACAATAAACACACCACACCCTTGAAGGCACATAAGTACTGCTCACAATGCACACGAAAACCATTGCACAGACCACATACTGTATGCAAGAGATGTACAAAACAAGCACAGCCACACACAGTCAACACATCTTACATCATGTGCATAACTCCAACAGCCAAACACACACACAGCCTCTCTCACACAACACACAAAACACAACCACACACACAAAACTGACACAACACATACAAATGCACACAAAACTGACGAAACGCGTGCAACACACATAGCACACTGCACACAACACGCACAACCACAATCTAATCATAGAGAACACATGCATCCCCACGCGCACACAGCACGAACGAAAACACACCCACACACAACATACACATGCACACAACACACCCGACACAAGGCGAACCCATCATTACACACAATGCTGAAATGACACAGCCCACGCAACATCTACCCAGTATGTCACACACAGAAAGCCTAAAGGCAGCACTCACACCACCCAGAACACAGCACATAACAACAAACAAGAGAATTTATAAGACTCGGAAACCACATTGCGAGCTGAATTCGTTGTATGCGGGTATTTTCCTGACAGCCAGGCTTCCTCAGCAAAACCTCACGTTAATGGCCTCACAAATGAGCTCCCGACACTCAGCAAAAGATATCTCTACAGAGCAGACTTCACTCATGCGCTTAGAGTGCAGTCACACAGGACTGACACGGAAAACACATTGCCTGCTGAATTCGTTGTATGCGGGTATTTTCCTGATGGCCAGTCTTCCTCAGCAAAACCTCACGTTAATGGCCACACAAATGAGCACCCAACACCTAGCAAAAGAGAGCTCTACGCAGCAGACCTCTTTCAGGCGCTTAGAGAGCAGGCACACATTCCAGACACGGAAACCACATTGCGAGCTGAATTCGGTGTATGCGGGCATTTTCCTGATGGCCAGGCTTCGTCAACAAAGCCTCACGTTAATGTTCACCTAAATGAGCACACGACACTCAGCAAAAGAGAGCTGTACACAGAAATCCTCTTTCCGGCGCTTAGAGAGCAGGCACACATTAGAGACACAGAAACCACAATGCGAGCTGAATTCGTTGTATGCGGGCATTTTCCTGATGGCCAGGCTTCGTCAACAAAGCCTCACGTTAATGTTCACCTAAATGAGCACACGACACTCAGCAAAAGAGAGCTCTACACAGAAATCCTCTTTCAGGTGCTTAGAGTGCAGGCACACAGGGCAGACACGGAAACCACATTGCAAGTTCAATTCGTTGTATGCGGGTATTTTCCTGATGGCCAGGATTCCTCAGCATAACCTCACGTGAATGGCCACAAGAATGAGCACCCGACACTGAGCAAAAGACATCTCTACAGAGCAGACTTCACTCATGCACTTAGAGTGCAGTCACACAGGACAGACACGGAAACCACATTGCGAGCTGAATTCGGTGTATGCGGTTCTTTTCCTGACGGCCAGGCTTCCTCAGCAAGGCCTCACGTTTCTGGCCACACAAATGAGCACCCGGCTCTCAGCAAAAGACATCTACACCGAGCAGACTTCACTCATGCACTTAGAGTGCAGTCACACAGGACAGACACGGTAACTACATTGCGAGCTAAATTCTTTGTATGCGGGTATTTTCCTGATGACCAGTCTTCCTCAGTAACACTTCACGTTAATGGCAACGCAAATGAGCACCCGACACTCAGCAGAGGAGAGCTCCACACGGCAGACCACTTTCAGGCGCTTAGAGAGCAGGCACACATTACAGACACGGAAACCACATTGCGAGCTGAATTCGTTGTATGCGGGCATTTTCCTGATGGCCAGGCTTCCTCAACAAAGCCTCACGTTAATGGTCACCCAAATGAGCACACAACACTCAGCTAAAGAGAGCTCTGCAGGGCAAAACCTCTTCCAGGTGCTTAGAGTGCAGGCACACAGGACAGACACGGAAACCACATTGCGAGCTAAATTCGTTGTATGCGGGCATAGTGCCGGACGGCCAGGCTTCCTCAGCAAAGCCTCACGTTCATGGCCACACAGACATGGTTGAAAGCACATTGAAAGCTCTGTTTCAGCCTCCACTGCCAGGGCTTCAATGATTCCTTGAGTGGGCCATCCTGCAGTGCTTTCTTTCAGTCACATAAGCTGAATCCAAAGCTGACTTGCCTCCACTGCTGTCACTACAATGCATCATCTTCTGCAACTTCCAGTGTCGCTAGAGCAAAGGCCTATTCGCAGCCCACCCACATCTTTGAGATAGAGGGCATACAGAGAAGACCGCGTTCTACTGCAATGTTTGCTGTTTTCCTTATCACATAGGAGCAAATTGCGTGCAAAATGAAAGCAGCCTCGTATTCCCTCACGGAGTGTCTCCTCAGTGCATGGTGGATTGTTTCTGCGGCAGAGTTTGTCATGAGGCTCTCCTGCAGCAGTTTCTGACACTTTACAACAAAGGCGTCTTCAGGGCCTTGCTAGTAAAGAGATGAGGTGGCTCTCTGCGCCCTCAGGAAACAAGGCCCTCCTGGAGTATTACAAACCTGTGGAGAAAACCGCCAACAACGAGAGGCTGTCTTCTGTGCACTTGAATGCAGAAGTCCCTCAACACACAGCACATCACACCGAGAACATAACTGCCCACCATACACATGAACCACGGTTCTCAGAGTGAACACAACACACCCAGTGAGGCACACTGACCAAGCTTGACCACACACAGTACACACATCACAAATTACACTCCTTACTCAAAGACCCAGGCACACACACAACCTGTCAAACACAACCGCGAACATAGAAACCAACATGCAAAACACACACCGTCCACAACAGAAAGAACACAAAAATTATGCAACACACATTTCACACACTACACACAATCACTCCAAACACACATAAAACAGACAGCACACACAGCCTCACAGAATGCACAATGCCAAACACACAACATATACACAAAGATATCAGTCCTAACACACAGTGTCTCACTCAACAAGCAAAACACACAGACCACAGAACACACAGAGTACAATACACACAACACAAACACAACTCACAGAACCACACATCACACGACACACACAAGCATCCCGCACAGAAAGTATCACAACTCATAACACACACAACACTCCCAAATCCATAGGCAAAACACATATAACCAACAAAGACAAGTGGCACACATTTCACACACTACCCACTGCACACACAATCACGCACAGACACACCACACATACATCCTCACACAGGAGCACAACGCACTACACACACGCAACACAGAAACACGCAACACAACAGACACAATAAACACACCACACCCTTGAAGGCACATAAGTACTGCTCACAATGCACACGAAAACCATTGCACAGACCACATACTGTATGCAAGAGATGTACAAAACAAGCACAGCCACACACAGTCAACACATCTTACATCATGTGCATAACTCCAACAGCCAAACACACACACAGCCTCTCTCACACAACACACAAAACACAACCACACACACAAAACTGACACAACACATACAAATGCACACAAAACTGACGAAACGCGTGCAACACACATAGCACACTGCACACAACACGCACAACCACAATCTAATCATAGAGAACACATGCATCCCCACGCGCACACAGCACGAACGAAAACACACCCACACACAACATACACATGCACACAACACACCCGACACAAGGCGAACCCATCATTACACACAATGCTGAAATGACACAGCCCACGCAACATCTACCCAGTATGTCACACACAGAAAGCCTAAAGGCAGCACTCACACCACCCAGAACACAGCACATAACAACAAACAAGAGAATTTATAAGACTCGGAAACCACATTGCGAGCTGAATTCGTTGTATGCGGGTATTTTCCTGACAGCCAGGCTTCCTCAGCAAAACCTCACGTTAATGGCCTCACAAATGAGCTCCCGACACTCAGCAAAAGATATCTCTACAGAGCAGACTTCACTCATGCGCTTAGAGTGCAGTCACACAGGACTGACACGGAAAACACATTGCCTGCTGAATTCGTTGTATGCGGGTATTTTCCTGATGGCCAGTCTTCCTCAGCAAAACCTCACGTTAATGGCCACACAAATGAGCACCCAACACCTAGCAAAAGAGAGCTCTACGCAGCAGACCTCTTTCAGGCGCTTAGAGAGCAGGCACACATTCCAGACACGGAAACCACATTGCGAGCTGAATTCGGTGTATGCGGGCATTTTCCTGATGGCCAGGCTTCGTCAACAAAGCCTCACGTTAATGTTCACCTAAATGAGCACACGACACTCAGCAAAAGAGAGCTGTACACAGAAATCCTCTTTCCGGCGCTTAGAGAGCAGGCACACATTAGAGACACAGAAACCACAATGCGAGCTGAATTCGTTGTATGCGGGCATTTTCCTGATGGCCAGGCTTCGTCAACAAAGCCTCACGTTAATGTTCACCTAAATGAGCACACGACACTCAGCAAAAGAGAGCTCTACACAGAAATCCTCTTTCAGGTGCTTAGAGTGCAGGCACACAGGGCAGACACGGAAACCACATTGCAAGTTCAATTCGTTGTATGCGGGTATTTTCCTGATGGCCAGGATTCCTCAGCATAACCTCACGTGAATGGCCACAAGAATGAGCACCCGACACTGAGCAAAAGACATCTCTACAGAGCAGACTTCACTCATGCACTTAGAGTGCAGTCACACAGGACAGACACGGAAACCACATTGCGAGCTGAATTCGGTGTATGCGGTTCTTTTCCTGACGGCCAGGCTTCCTCAGCAAGGCCTCACGTTTCTGGCCACACAAATGAGCACCCGGCTCTCAGCAAAAGACATCTACACCGAGCAGACTTCACTCATGCACTTAGAGTGCAGTCACACAGGACAGACACGGTAACTACATTGCGAGCTAAATTCTTTGTATGCGGGTATTTTCCTGATGACCAGTCTTCCTCAGTAACACTTCACGTTAATGGCAACGCAAATGAGCACCCGACACTCAGCAGAGGAGAGCTCCACACGGCAGACCACTTTCAGGCGCTTAGAGAGCAGGCACACATTACAGACACGGAAACCACATTGCGAGCTGAATTCGTTGTATGCGGGCATTTTCCTGATGGCCAGGCTTCCTCAACAAAGCCTCACGTTAATGGTCACCCAAATGAGCACACAACACTCAGCTAAAGAGAGCTCTGCAGGGCAAAACCTCTTCCAGGTGCTTAGAGTGCAGGCACACAGGACAGACACGGAAACCACATTGCGAGCTAAATTCGTTGTATGCGGGCATAGTGCCGGACGGCCAGGCTTCCTCAGCAAAGCCTCACGTTCATGGCCACACAGACATGGTTGAAAGCACATTGAAAGCTCTGCTTCAGCCTCCACTGCCAGGGCTTCAATGATTCCTTGAGTGGGCCATCCTGCAGTGCTTTCTTTCAGTCACATAAGCTGAATCCAAAGCTGACTTGCCTCCACTGCTGTCACTACAATGCATCATCTTCTGCAACTTCCAGTGTCGCTAGAGCAAAGGCCTATTCGCAGCCCACCCACATCTTTGAGATAGAGGGCATACAGAGAAGACCGCGTTCTACTGCAATGTTTGCTGTTTTCCTTATCACATAGGAGCAAATTGCGTGCAAAATGAAAGCAGCCTCGTATTCCCTCACGGAGTGTCTCCTCAGTGCATGGTGGATTGTTTCTGCGGCAGAGTTTGTCATGAGGCTCTCCTGCAGCAGTTTCTGACACTTTACAACAAAGGCGTCTTCAGGGCCTTGCTAGTAAAGAGATGAGGTGGCTCTCTGCGCCCTCAGGAAACAAGGCCCTCCTGGAGTATTACAAACCTGTGGAGAAAACCGCCAACAACGAGAGGCTGTCTTCTGTGCACTTGAATGCAGAAGTCCCTCAACACACAGCACATCACACCGAGAACATAACTGCCCACCATACACATGAACCACGGTTCTCAGAGTGAACACAACACACCCAGTGAGGCACACTGACCAAGCTTGACCACACACAGTACACACATCACAAATTACACTCCTTACTCAAAGACCCAGGCACACACACAACCTGTCAAACACAACCGCGAACATAGAAACCAACATGCAAAACACACACCGTCCACAACAGAAAGAACACAAAAATTATGCAACACACATTTCACACACTACACACAATCACTCCAAACACACATAAAACAGACAGCACACACAGCCTCACAGAATGCACAATGCCAAACACACAACATATACACAAAGATATCAGTCCTAACACACAGTGTCTCACTCAACAAGCAAAACACACAGACCACAGAACACACAGAGTACAATACACACAACACAAACACAACTCACAGAACCACACATCACACGACACACACAAGCATCCCGCACAGAAAGTATCACAACTCATAACACACACAACACTCCCAAATCCATAGGCAAAACACATATAACCAACAAAGACAAGTGGCACACATTTCACACACTACCCACTGCACACACAATCACGCACAGACACACCACACATACATCCTCACACAGGAGCACAACGCACTACACACACGCAACACAGAAACACGCAACACAACAGACACAATAAACACACCACACCCTTGAAGGCACATAAGTACTGCTCACAATGCACACGAAAACCATTGCACAGACCACATACTGTATGCAAGAGATGTACAAAACAAGCACAGCCACACACAGTCAACACATCTTACATCATGTGCATAACTCCAACAGCCAAACACACACACAGCCTCTCTCACACAACACACAAAACACAACCACACACACAAAACTGACACAACACATACAAATGCACACAAAACTGACGAAACGCGTGCAACACACATAGCACACTGCACACAACACGCACAACCACAATCTAATCATAGAGAACACATGCATCCCCACGCGCACACAGCACGAACGAAAACACACCCACACACAACATACACATGCACACAACACACCCGACACAAGGCGAACCCATCATTACACACAATGCTGAAATGACACAGCCCACGCAACATCTACCCAGTATGTCACACACAGAAAGCCTAAAGGCAGCACTCACACCACCCAGAACACAGCACATAACAACAAACAAGAGAATTTATAAGACTCGGAAACCACATTGCGAGCTGAATTCGTTGTATGCGGGTATTTTCCTGACAGCCAGGCTTCCTCAGCAAAACCTCACGTTAATGGCCTCACAAATGAGCTCCCGACACTCAGCAAAAGATATCTCTACAGAGCAGACTTCACTCATGCGCTTAGAGTGCAGTCACACAGGACTGACACGGAAAACACATTGCCTGCTGAATTCGTTGTATGCGGGTATTTTCCTGATGGCCAGTCTTCCTCAGCAAAACCTCACGTTAATGGCCACACAAATGAGCACCCAACACCTAGCAAAAGAGAGCTCTACGCAGCAGACCTCTTTCAGGCGCTTAGAGAGCAGGCACACATTCCAGACACGGAAACCACATTGCGAGCTGAATTCGGTGTATGCGGGCATTTTCCTGATGGCCAGGCTTCGTCAACAAAGCCTCACGTTAATGTTCACCTAAATGAGCACACGACACTCAGCAAAAGAGAGCTGTACACAGAAATCCTCTTTCCGGCGCTTAGAGAGCAGGCACACATTAGAGACACAGAAACCACAATGCGAGCTGAATTCGTTGTATGCGGGCATTTTCCTGATGGCCAGGCTTCGTCAACAAAGCCTCACGTTAATGTTCACCTAAATGAGCACACGACACTCAGCAAAAGAGAGCTCTACACAGAAATCCTCTTTCAGGTGCTTAGAGTGCAGGCACACAGGGCAGACACGGAAACCACATTGCAAGTTCAATTCGTTGTATGCGGGTATTTTCCTGATGGCCAGGATTCCTCAGCATAACCTCACGTGAATGGCCACAAGAATGAGCACCCGACACTGAGCAAAAGACATCTCTACAGAGCAGACTTCACTCATGCACTTAGAGTGCAGTCACACAGGACAGACACGGAAACCACATTGCGAGCTGAATTCGGTGTATGCGGTTCTTTTCCTGACGGCCAGGCTTCCTCAGCAAGGCCTCACGTTTCTGGCCACACAAATGAGCACCCGGCTCTCAGCAAAAGACATCTACACCGAGCAGACTTCACTCATGCACTTAGAGTGCAGTCACACAGGACAGACACGGTAACTACATTGCGAGCTAAATTCTTTGTATGCGGGTATTTTCCTGATGACCAGTCTTCCTCAGTAACACTTCACGTTAATGGCAACGCAAATGAGCACCCGACACTCAGCAGAGGAGAGCTCCACACGGCAGACCACTTTCAGGCGCTTAGAGAGCAGGCACACATTACAGACACGGAAACCACATTGCGAGCTGAATTCGTTGTATGCGGGCATTTTCCTGATGGCCAGGCTTCCTCAACAAAGCCTCACGTTAATGGTCACCCAAATGAGCACACAACACTCAGCTAAAGAGAGCTCTGCAGGGCAAAACCTCTTCCAGGTGCTTAGAGTGCAGGCACACAGGACAGACACGGAAACCACATTGCGAGCTAAATTCGTTGTATGCGGGCATAGTGCCGGACGGCCAGGCTTCCTCAGCAAAGCCTCACGTTCATGGCCACACAGACATGGTTGAAAGCACATTGAAAGCTCTGTTTCAGCCTCCACTGCCAGGGCTTCAATGATTCCTTGAGTGGGCCATCCTGCAGTGCTTTCTTTCAGTCACATAAGCTGAATCCAAAGCTGACTTGCCTCCACTGCTGTCACTACAATGCATCATCTTCTGCAACTTCCAGTGTCGCTAGAGCAAAGGCCTATTCGCAGCCCACCCACATCTTTGAGATAGAGGGCATACAGAGAAGACCGCGTTCTACTGCAATGTTTGCTGTTTTCCTTATCACATAGGAGCAAATTGCGTGCAAAATGAAAGCAGCCTCGTATTCCCTCACGGAGTGTCTCCTCAGTGCATGGTGGATTGTTTCTGCGGCAGAGTTTGTCATGAGGCTCTCCTGCAGCAGTTTCTGACACTTTACAACAAAGGCGTCTTCAGGGCCTTGCTAGTAAAGAGATGAGGTGGCTCTCTGCGCCCTCAGGAAACAAGGCCCTCCTGGAGTATTACAAACCTGTGGAGAAAACCGCCAACAACGAGAGGCTGTCTTCTGTGCACTTGAATGCAGAAGTCCCTCAACACACAGCACATCACACCGAGAACATAACTGCCCACCATACACATGAACCACGGTTCTCAGAGTGAACACAACACACCCAGTGAGGCACACTGACCAAGCTTGACCACACACAGTACACACATCACAAATTACACTCCTTACTCAAAGACCCAGGCACACACACAACCTGTCAAACACAACCGCGAACATAGAAACCAACATGCAAAACACACACCGTCCACAACAGAAAGAACACAAAAATTATGCAACACACATTTCACACACTACACACAATCACTCCAAACACACATAAAACAGACAGCACACACAGCCTCACAGAATGCACAATGCCAAACACACAACATATACACAAAGATATCAGTCCTAACACACAGTGTCTCACTCAACAAGCAAAACACACAGACCACAGAACACACAGAGTACAATACACACAACACAAACACAACTCACAGAACCACACATCACACGACACACACAAGCATCCCGCACAGAAAGTATCACAACTCATAACACACACAACACTCCCAAATCCATAGGCAAAACACATATAACCAACAAAGACAAGTGGCACACATTTCACACACTACCCACTGCACACACAATCACGCACAGACACACCACACATACATCCTCACACAGGAGCACAACGCACTACACACACGCAACACAGAAACACGCAACACAACAGACACAATAAACACACCACACCCTTGAAGGCACATAAGTACTGCTCACAATGCACACGAAAACCATTGCACAGACCACATACTGTATGCAAGAGATGTACAAAACAAGCACAGCCACACACAGTCAACACATCTTACATCATGTGCATAACTCCAACAGCCAAACACACACACAGCCTCTCTCACACAACACACAAAACACAACCACACACACAAAACTGACACAACACATACAAATGCACACAAAACTGACGAAACGCGTGCAACACACATAGCACACTGCACACAACACGCACAACCACAATCTAATCATAGAGAACACATGCATCCCCACGCGCACACAGCACGAACGAAAACACACCCACACACAACATACACATGCACACAACACACCCGACACAAGGCGAACCCATCATTACACACAATGCTGAAATGACACAGCCCACGCAACATCTACCCAGTATGTCACACACAGAAAGCCTAAAGGCAGCACTCACACCACCCAGAACACAGCACATAACAACAAACAAGAGAATTTATAAGACTCGGAAACCACATTGCGAGCTGAATTCGTTGTATGCGGGTATTTTCCTGACAGCCAGGCTTCCTCAGCAAAACCTCACGTTAATGGCCTCACAAATGAGCTCCCGACACTCAGCAAAAGATATCTCTACAGAGCAGACTTCACTCATGCGCTTAGAGTGCAGTCACACAGGACTGACACGGAAAACACATTGCCTGCTGAATTCGTTGTATGCGGGTATTTTCCTGATGGCCAGTCTTCCTCAGCAAAACCTCACGTTAATGGCCACACAAATGAGCACCCAACACCTAGCAAAAGAGAGCTCTACGCAGCAGACCTCTTTCAGGCGCTTAGAGAGCAGGCACACATTCCAGACACGGAAACCACATTGCGAGCTGAATTCGGTGTATGCGGGCATTTTCCTGATGGCCAGGCTTCGTCAACAAAGCCTCACGTTAATGTTCACCTAAATGAGCACACGACACTCAGCAAAAGAGAGCTGTACACAGAAATCCTCTTTCCGGCGCTTAGAGAGCAGGCACACATTACAGACACAGAAACCACAATGCGAGCTGAATTCGTTGTATGCGGGCATTTTCCTGATGGCCAGGCTTCGTCAACAAAGCCTCACGTTAATGTTCACCTAAATGAGCACACGACACTCAGCAAAAGAGAGCTCTACACAGAAATCCTCTTTCAGGTGCTTAGAGTGCAGGCACACAGGGCAGACACGGAAACCACATTGCAAGTTCAATTCGTTGTATGCGGGTATTTTCCTGATGGCCAGGATTCCTCAGCATAACCTCACGTGAATGGCCACAAGAATGAGCACCCGACACTGAGCAAAAGACATCTCTACAGAGCAGACTTCACTCATGCACTTAGAGTGCAGTCACACAGGACAGACACGGAAACCACATTGCGAGCTGAATTCGGTGTATGCGGTTCTTTTCCTGACGGCCAGGCTTCCTCAGCAAGGCCTCACGTTTCTGGCCACACAAATGAGCACCCGGCTCTCAGCAAAAGACATCTACACCGAGCAGACTTCACTCATGCACTTAGAGTGCAGTCACACAGGACAGACACGGTAACTACATTGCGAGCTAAATTCTTTGTATGCGGGTATTTTCCTGATGACCAGTCTTCCTCAGTAACACTTCACGTTAATGGCAACGCAAATGAGCACCCGACACTCAGCAAAGGAGAGCTCCACACGGCAGACCACTTTCAGGCGCTTAGAGAGCAGGCACACATTACAGACACGGAAACCACATTGCGAGCTGAATTCGTTGTATGCGGGCATTTTCCTGATGGCCAGGCTTCCTCAACAAAGCCTCACGTTAATGGTCACCCAAATGAGCACACAACACTCAGCTAAAGAGAGCTCTGCAGGGCAAAACCTCTTCCAGGTGCTTAGAGTGCAGGCACACAGGACAGACACGGAAACCACATTGCGAGCTAAATTCGTTGTATGCGGGCATAGTGCCGGACGGCCAGGCTTCCTCAGCAAAGCCTCACGTTCATGGCCACACAGACATGGTTGAAAGCACATTGAAAGCTCTGTTTCAGCCTCCACTGCCAGGGCTTCAATGATTCCTTGAGTGGGCCATCCTGCAGTGCTTTCTTTCAGTCACATAAGCTGAATCCAAAGCTGACTTGCCTCCACTGCTGTCACTACAATGCATCATCTTCTGCAACTTCCAGTGTCGCTAGAGCAAAGGCCTATTCGCAGCCCACCCACATCTTTGAGATAGAGGGCATACAGAGAAGACCGCGTTCTACTGCAATGTTTGCTGTTTTCCTTATCACATAGGAGCAAATTGCGTGCAAAATGAAAGCAGCCTCGTATTCCCTCACGGAGTGTCTCCTCAGTGCATGGTGGATTGTTTCTGCGGCAGAGTTTGTCATGAGGCTCTCCTGCAGCAGTTTCTGACACTTTACAACAAAGGCGTCTTCAGGGCCTTGCTAGTAAAGAGATGAGGTGGCTCTCTGCGCCCTCAGGAAACAAGGCCCTCCTGGAGTATTACAAACCTGTGGAGAAAACCGCCAACAACGAGAGGCTGTCTTCTGTGCACTTGAATGCAGAAGTCCCTCAACACACAGCACATCACACCGAGAACATAACTGCCCACCATACACATGAACCACGGTTCTCAGAGTGAACACAACACACCCAGTGAGGCACACTGACCAAGCTTGACCACACACAGTACACACATCACAAATTACACTCCTTACTCAAAGACCCAGGCACACACACAACCTGTCAAACACAACCGCGAACATAGAAACCAACATGCAAAACACACACCGTCCACAACAGAAAGAACACAAAAATTATGCAACACACATTTCACACACTACACACAATCACTCCAAACACACATAAAACAGACAGCACACACAGCCTCACAGAATGCACAATGCCAAACACACAACATATACACAAAGATATCAGTCCTAACACACAGTGTCTCACTCAACAAGCAAAACACACAGACCACAGAACACACAGAGTACAATACACACAACACAAACACAACTCACAGAACCACACATCACACGACACACACAAGCATCCCGCACAGAAAGTATCACAACTCATAACACACACAACACTCCCAAATCCATAGGCAAAACACATATAACCAACAAAGACAAGTGGCACACATTTCACACACTACCCACTGCACACACAATCACGCACAGACACACCACACATACATCCTCACACAGGAGCACAACGCACTACACACACGCAACACAGAAACACGCAACACAACAGACACAATAAACACACCACACCCTTGAAGGCACATAAGTACTGCTCACAATGCACACGAAAACCATTGCACAGACCACATACTGTATGCAAGAGATGTACAAAACAAGCACAGCCACACACAGTCAACACATCTTACATCATGTGCATAACTCCAACAGCCAAACACACACACAGCCTCTCTCACACAACACACAAAACACAACCACACACACAAAACTGACACAACACATACAAATGCACACAAAACTGACGAAACGCGTGCAACACACATAGCACACTGCACACAACACGCACAACCACAATCTAATCATAGAGAACACATGCATCCCCACGCGCACACAGCACGAACGAAAACACACCCACACACAACATACACATGCACACAACACACCCGACACAAGGCGAACCCATCATTACACACAATGCTGAAATGACACAGCCCACGCAACATCTACCCAGTATGTCACACACAGAAAGCCTAAAGGCAGCACTCACACCACCCAGAACACAGCACATAACAACAAACAAGAGAATTTATAAGACTCGGAAACCACATTGCGAGCTGAATTCGTTGTATGCGGGTATTTTCCTGACAGCCAGGCTTCCTCAGCAAAACCTCACGTTAATGGCCTCACAAATGAGCTCCCGACACTCAGCAAAAGATATCTCTACAGAGCAGACTTCACTCATGCGCTTAGAGTGCAGTCACACAGGACTGACACGGAAAACACATTGCCTGCTGAATTCGTTGTATGCGGGTATTTTCCTGATGGCCAGTCTTCCTCAGCAAAACCTCACGTTAATGGCCACACAAATGAGCACCCAACACCTAGCAAAAGAGAGCTCTACGCAGCAGACCTCTTTCAGGCGCTTAGAGAGCAGGCACACATTCCAGACACGGAAACCACATTGCGAGCTGAATTCGGTGTATGCGGGCATTTTCCTGATGGCCAGGCTTCGTCAACAAAGCCTCACGTTAATGTTCACCTAAATGAGCACACGACACTCAGCAAAAGAGAGCTGTACACAGAAATCCTCTTTCCGGCGCTTAGAGAGCAGGCACACATTACAGACACAGAAACCACAATGCGAGCTGAATTCGTTGTATGCGGGCATTTTCCTGATGGCCAGGCTTCGTCAACAAAGCCTCACGTTAATGTTCACCTAAATGAGCACACGACACTCAGCAAAAGAGAGCTCTACACAGAAATCCTCTTTCAGGTGCTTAGAGTGCAGGCACACAGGGCAGACACGGAAACCACATTGCAAGTTCAATTCGTTGTATGCGGGTATTTTCCTGATGGCCAGGATTCCTCAGCATAACCTCACGTGAATGGCCACAAGAATGAGCACCCGACACTGAGCAAAAGACATCTCTACAGAGCAGACTTCACTCATGCACTTAGAGTGCAGTCACACAGGACAGACACGGAAACCACATTGCGAGCTGAATTCGGTGTATGCGGTTCTTTTCCTGACGGCCAGGCTTCCTCAGCAAGGCCTCACGTTTCTGGCCACACAAATGAGCACCCGGCTCTCAGCAAAAGACATCTACACCGAGCAGACTTCACTCATGCACTTAGAGTGCAGTCACACAGGACAGACACGGTAACTACATTGCGAGCTAAATTCTTTGTATGCGGGTATTTTCCTGATGACCAGTCTTCCTCAGTAACACTTCACGTTAATGGCAACGCAAATGAGCACCCGACACTCAGCAAAGGAGAGCTCCACACGGCAGACCACTTTCAGGCGCTTAGAGAGCAGGCACACATTACAGACACGGAAACCACATTGCGAGCTGAATTCGTTGTATGCGGGCATTTTCCTGATGGCCAGGCTTCCTCAACAAAGCCTCACGTTAATGGTCACCCAAATGAGCACACAACACTCAGCTAAAGAGAGCTCTGCAGGGCAAAACCTCTTCCAGGTGCTTAGAGTGCAGGCACACAGGACAGACACGGAAACCACATTGCGAGCTAAATTCGTTGTATGCGGGCATAGTGCCGGACGGCCAGGCTTCCTCAGCAAAGCCTCACGTTCATGGCCACACAGACATGGTTGAAAGCACATTGAAAGCTCTGTTTCAGCCTCCACTGCCAGGGCTTCAATGATTCCTTGAGTGGGCCATCCTGCAGTGCTTTCTTTCAGTCACATAAGCTGAATCCAAAGCTGACTTGCCTCCACTGCTGTCACTACAATGCATCATCTTCTGCAACTTCCAGTGTCGCTAGAGCAAAGGCCTATTCGCAGCCCACCCACATCTTTGAGATAGAGGGCATACAGAGAAGACCGCGTTCTACTGCAATGTTTGCTGTTTTCCTTATCACATAGGAGCAAATTGCGTGCAAAATGAAAGCAGCCTCGTATTCCCTCACGGAGTGTCTCCTCAGTGCATGGTGGATTGTTTCTGCGGCAGAGTTTGTCATGAGGCTCTCCTGCAGCAGTTTCTGACACTTTACAACAAAGGCGTCTTCAGGGCCTTGCTAGTAAAGAGATGAGGTGGCTCTCTGCGCCCTCAGGAAACAAGGCCCTCCTGGAGTATTACAAACCTGTGGAGAAAACCGCCAACAACGAGAGGCTGTCTTCTGTGCACTTGAATGCAGAAGTCCCTCAACACACAGCACATCACACCGAGAACATAACTGCCCACCATACACATGAACCACGGTTCTCAGAGTGAACACAACACACCCAGTGAGGCACACTGACCAAGCTTGACCACACACAGTACACACATCACAAATTACACTCCTTACTCAAAGACCCAGGCACACACACAACCTGTCAAACACAACCGCGAACATAGAAACCAACATGCAAAACACACACCGTCCACAACAGAAAGAACTCAAAAATTATGCAACACACATTTCACACACTACACACAATCACTCCAAACACACATAAAACAGACAGCACACACAGCCTCACAGAATGCACAATGCCAAACACACAACATATACACAAAGATATCAGTCCTAACACACAGTGTCTCACTCAACAAGCAAAACACACAGACCACAGAACACACAGAGTACAATACACACAACACAAACACAACTCACAGAACCACACATCACACGACACACACAAGCATCCCGCACAGAAAGTATCACAACTCATAACACACACAACACTCCCAAATCCATAGGCAAAACACATATAACCAACAAAGACAAGTGGCACACATTTCACACACTACCCACTGCACACACAATCACGCACAGACACACCACACATACATCCTCACACAGGAGCACAACGCACTACACACACGCAACACAGAAACACGCAACACAACAGACACAATAAACACACCACACCCTTGAAGGCACATAAGTACTGCTCACAATGCACACGAAAACCATTGCACAGACCACATACTGTATGCAAGAGATGTACAAAACAAGCACAGCCACACACAGTCAACACATCTTACATCATGTGCATAACTCCAACAGCCAAACACACACACAGCCTCTCTCACACAACACACAAAACACAACCACACACACAAAACTGACACAACACATACAAATGCACACAAAACTGACGAAACGCGTGCAACACACATAGCACACTGCACACAACACGCACAACCACAATCTAATCATAGAGAACACATGCATCCCCACGCGCACACAGCACGAACGAAAACACACCCACACACAACATACACATGCACACAACACACCCGACACAAGGCGAACCCATCATTACACACAATGCTGAAATGACACAGCCCACGCAACATCTACCCAGTATGTCACACACAGAAAGCCTAAAGGCAGCACTCACACCACCCAGAACACAGCACATAACAACAAACAAGAGAATTTATAAGACTCGGAAACCACATTGCGAGCTGAATTCGTTGTATGCGGGTATTTTCCTGACAGCCAGGCTTCCTCAGCAAAACCTCACGTTAATGGCCTCACAAATGAGCTCCCGACACTCAGCAAAAGATATCTCTACAGAGCAGACTTCACTCATGCGCTTAGAGTGCAGTCACACAGGACTGACACGGAAAACACATTGCCTGCTGAATTCGTTGTATGCGGGTATTTTCCTGATGGCCAGTCTTCCTCAGCAAAACCTCACGTTAATGGCCACACAAATGAGCACCCAACACCTAGCAAAAGAGAGCTCTACGCAGCAGACCTCTTTCAGGCGCTTAGAGAGCGGGCACACATTCCAGACACGGAAACCACATTGCGAGCTGAATTCGGTGTATGCGGGCATTTTCCTGATGGCCAGGCTTCGTCAACAAAGCCTCACGTTAATGTTCACCTAAATGAGCACACGACACTCAGCAAAAGAGAGCTGTACACAGAAATCCTCTTTCCGGCGCTTAGAGAGCAGGCACACATTACAGACACAGAAACCACAATGCGAGCTGAATTCGTTGTATGCGGGCATTTTCCTGATGGCCAGGCTTCGTCAACAAAGCCTCACGTTAATGTTCACCTAAATGAGCACACGACACTCAGCAAAAGAGAGCTCTACACAGAAATCCTCTTTCAGGTGCTTAGAGTGCAGGCACACAGGGCAGACACGGAAACCACATTGCAAGTTCAATTCGTTGTATGCGGGTATTTTCCTGATGGCCAGGATTCCTCAGCATAACCTCACGTGAATGGCCACAAGAATGAGCACCCGACACTGAGCAAAAGACATCTCTACAGAGCAGACTTCACTCATGCACTTAGAGTGCAGTCACACAGGACAGACACGGAAACCACATTGCGAGCTGAATTCGGTGTATGCGGTTCTTTTCCTGACGGCCAGGCTTCCTCAGCAAGGCCTCACGTTTCTGGCCACACAAATGAGCACCCGGCTCTCAGCAAAAGACATCTACACCGAGCAGACTTCACTCATGCACTTAGAGTGCAGTCACACAGGACAGACACGGTAACTACATTGCGAGCTAAATTCTTTGTATGCGGGTATTTTCCTGATGACCAGTCTTCCTCAGTAACACTTCACGTTAATGGCAACGCAAATGAGCACCCGACACTCAGCAAAGGAGAGCTCCACACGGCAGACCACTTTCAGGCGCTTAGAGAGCAGGCACACATTACAGACACGGAAACCACATTGCGAGCTGAATTCGTTGTATGCGGGCATTTTCCTGATGGCCAGGCTTCCTCAACAAAGCCTCACGTTAATGGTCACCCAAATGAGCACACAACACTCAGCTAAAGAGAGCTCTGCAGGGCAAAACCTCTTCCAGGTGCTTAGAGTGCAGGCACACAGGACAGACACGGAAACCACATTGCGAGCTAAATTCGTTGTATGCGGGCATAGTGCCGGACGGCCAGGCTTCCTCAGCAAAGCCTCACGTTCATGGCCACACAGACATGGTTGAAAGCACATTGAAAGCTCTGTTTCAGCCTCCACTGCCAGGGCTTCAATGATTCCTTGAGTGGGCCATCCTGCAGTGCTTTCTTTCAGTCACATAAGCTGAATCCAAAGCTGACTTGCCTCCACTGCTGTCACTACAATGCATCATCTTCTGCAACTTCCAGTGTCGCTAGAGCAAAGGCCTATTCGCAGCCCACCCACATCTTTGAGATAGAGGGCATACAGAGAAGACCGCGTTCTACTGCAATGTTTGCTGTTTTCCTTATCACATAGGAGCAAATTGCGTGCAAAATGAAAGCAGCCTCGTATTCCCTCACGGAGTGTCTCCTCAGTGCATGGTGGATTGTTTCTGCGGCAGAGTTTGTCATGAGGCTCTCCTGCAGCAGTTTCTGACACTTTACAACAAAGGCGTCTTCAGGGCCTTGCTAGTAAAGAGATGAGGTGGCTCTCTGCGCCCTCAGGAAACAAGGCCCTCCTGGAGTATTACAAACCTGTGGAGAAAACCGCCAACAACGAGAGGCTGTCTTCTGTGCACTTGAATGCAGAAGTCCCTCAACACACAGCACATCACACCGAGAACATAACTGCCCACCATACACATGAACCACGGTTCTCAGAGTGAACACAACACACCCAGTGAGGCACACTGACCAAGCTTGACCACACACAGTACACACATCACAAATTACACTCCTTACTCAAAGACCCAGGCACACACACAACCTGTCAAACACAACCGCGAACATAGAAACCAACATGCAAAACACACACCGTCCACAACAGAAAGAACTCAAAAATTATGCAACACACATTTCACACACTACACACAATCACTCCAAACACACATAAAACAGACAGCACACACAGCCTCACAGAATGCACAATGCCAAACACACAACATATACACAAAGATATCAGTCCTAACACACAGTGTCTCACTCAACAAGCAAAACACACAGACCACAGAACACACAGAGTACAATACACACAACACAAACACAACTCACAGAACCACACATCACACGACACACACAAGCATCCCGCACAGAAAGTATCACAACTCATAACACACACAACACTCCCAAATCCATAGGCAAAACACATATAACCAACAAAGACAAGTGGCACACATTTCACACACTGCCCACTGCACACACAATCACGCACAGACACACCACACATACATCCTCACACAGGAGCACAACGCACTACACACACGCAACACAGAAACACGCAACACAACAGACACAATAAACACACCACACCCTTGAAGGCACATAAGTACTGCTCACAATGCACACGAAAACCATTGCACAGACCACATACTGTATGCAAGAGATGTACAAAACAAGCACAGCCACACACAGTCAACACATCTTACATCATGTGCATAACTCCAACAGCCAAACACACACACAGCCTCTCTCACACAACACACAAAACACAACCACACACACAAAACTGACACAACACATACAAATGCACACAAAACTGACGAAACGCGTGCAACACACATAGCACACTGCACACAACACGCACAACCACAATCTAATCATAGAGAACACATGCATCCCCACGCGCACACAGCACGAACGAAAACACACCCACACACAACATACACATGCACACAACACACCCGACACAAGGCGAACCCATCATTACACACAATGCTGAAATGACACAGCCCACGCAACATCTACCCAGTATGTCACACACAGAAAGCCTAAAGGCAGCACTCACACCACCCAGAACACAGCACATAACAACAAACAAGAGAATTTATAAGACTCGGAAACCACATTGCGAGCTGAATTCGTTGTATGCGGGTATTTTCCTGACAGCCAGGCTTCCTCAGCAAAACCTCACGTTAATGGCCTCACAAATGAGCTCCCGACACTCAGCAAAAGATATCTCTACAGAGCAGACTTCACTCATGCGCTTAGAGTGCAGTCACACAGGACTGACACGGAAAACACATTGCCTGCTGAATTCGTTGTATGCGGGTATTTTCCTGATGGCCAGTCTTCCTCAGCAAAACCTCACGTTAATGGCCACACAAATGAGCACCCAACACCTAGCAAAAGAGAGCTCTACGCAGCAGACCTCTTTCAGGCGCTTAGAGAGCGGGCACACATTCCAGACACGGAAACCACATTGCGAGCTGAATTCGGTGTATGCGGGCATTTTCCTGATGGCCAGGCTTCGTCAACAAAGCCTCACGTTAATGTTCACCTAAATGAGCACACGACACTCAGCAAAAGAGAGCTGTACACAGAAATCCTCTTTCCGGCGCTTAGAGAGCAGGCACACATTACAGACACAGAAACCACAATGCGAGCTGAATTCGTTGTATGCGGGCATTTTCCTGATGGCCAGGCTTCGTCAACAAAGCCTCACGTTAATGTTCACCTAAATGAGCACACGACACTCAGCAAAAGAGAGCTCTACACAGAAATCCTCTTTCAGGTGCTTAGAGTGCAGGCACACAGGGCAGACACGGAAACCACATTGCAAGTTCAATTCGTTGTATGCGGGTATTTTCCTGATGGCCAGGATTCCTCAGCATAACCTCACGTGAATGGCCACAAGAATGAGCACCCGACACTGAGCAAAAGACATCTCTACAGAGCAGACTTCACTCATGCACTTAGAGTGCAGTCACACAGGACAGACACGGAAACCACATTGCGAGCTGAATTCGGTGTATGCGGTTCTTTTCCTGACGGCCAGGCTTCCTCAGCAAGGCCTCACGTTTCTGGCCACACAAATGAGCACCCGGCTCTCAGCAAAAGACATCTACACCGAGCAGACTTCACTCATGCACTTAGAGTGCAGTCACACAGGACAGACACGGTAACTACATTGCGAGCTAAATTCTTTGTATGCGGGTATTTTCCTGATGACCAGTCTTCCTCAGTAACACTTCACGTTAATGGCAACGCAAATGAGCACCCGACACTCAGCAAAGGAGAGCTCCACACGGCAGACCACTTTCAGGCGCTTAGAGAGCAGGCACACATTACAGACACGGAAACCACATTGCGAGCTGAATTCGTTGTATGCGGGCATTTTCCTGATGGCCAGGCTTCCTCAACAAAGCCTCACGTTAATGGTCACCCAAATGAGCACACAACACTCAGCTAAAGAGAGCTCTGCAGGGCAAAACCTCTTCCAGGTGCTTAGAGTGCAGGCACACAGGACAGACACGGAAACCACATTGCGAGCTAAATTCGTTGTATGCGGGCATAGTGCCGGACGGCCAGGCTTCCTCAGCAAAGCCTCACGTTCATGGCCACACAGACATGGTTGAAAGCACATTGAAAGCTCTGTTTCAGCCTCCACTGCCAGGGCTTCAATGATTCCTTGAGTGGGCCATCCTGCAGTGCTTTCTTTCAGTCACATAAGCTGAATCCAAAGCTGACTTGCCTCCACTGCTGTCACTACAATGCATCATCTTCTGCAACTTCCAGTGTCGCTAGAGCAAAGGCCTATTCGCAGCCCACCCACATCTTTGAGATAGAGGGCATACAGAGAAGACCGCGTTCTACTGCAATGTTTGCTGTTTTCCTTATCACATAGGAGCAAATTGCGTGCAAAATGAAAGCAGCCTCGTATTCCCTCACGGAGTGTCTCCTCGGTGCATGGTGGATTGTTTCTGCGGCAGAGTTTGTCATGAGGCTCTCCTGCAGCAGTTTCTGACACTTTACAACAAAGGCGTCTTCAGGGCCTTGCTAGTAAAGAGATGAGGTGGCTCTCTGCGCCCTCAGGAAACAAGGCCCTCCTGGAGTATTACAAACCTGTGGAGAAAACCGCCAACAACGAGAGGCTGTCTTCTGTGCACTTGAATGCAGAAGTCCCTCAACACACAGCACATCACACCGAGAACATAACTGCCCACCATACACATGAACCACGGTTCTCAGAGTGAACACAACACACCCAGTGAGGCACACTGACCAAGCTTGACCACACACAGTACACACATCACAAATTACACTCCTTACTCAAAGACCCAGGCACACACACAACCTGTCAAACACAACCGCGAACATAGAAACCAACATGCAAAACACACACCGTCCACAACAGAAAGAACTCAAAAATTATGCAACACACATTTCACACACTACACACAATCACTCCAAACACACATAAAACAGACAGCACACACAGCCTCACAGAATGCACAATGCCAAACACACAACATATACACAAAGATATCAGTCCTAACACACAGTGTCTCACTCAACAAGCAAAACACACAGACCACAGAACACACAGAGTACAATACACACAACACAAACACAACTCACAGAACCACACATCACACGACACACACAAGCATCCCGCACAGAAAGTATCACAACTCATAACACACACAACACTCCCAAATCCATAGGCAAAACACATATAACCAACAAAGACAAGTGGCACACATTTCACACACTGCCCACTGCACACACAATCACGCACAGACACACCACACATACATCCTCACACAGGAGCACAACGCACTACACACACGCAACACAGAAACACGCAACACAACAGACACAATAAACACACCACACCCTTGAAGGCACATAAGTACTGCTCACAATGCACACGAAAACCATTGCACAGACCACATACTGTATGCAAGAGATGTACAAAACAAGCACAGCCACACACAGTCAACACATCTTACATCATGTGCATAACTCCAACAGCCAAACACACACACAGCCTCTCTCACACAACACACAAAACACAACCACACACACAAAACTGACACAACACATACAAATGCACACAAAACTGACGAAACGCGTGCAACACACATAGCACACTGCACACAACACGCACAACCACAATCTAATCATAGAGAACACATGCATCCCCACGCGCACACAGCACGAACGAAAACACACCCACACACAACATACACATGCACACAACACACCCGACACAAGGCGAACCCATCATTACACACAATGCTGAAATGACACAGCCCACGCAACATCTACCCAGTATGTCACACACAGAAAGCCTAAAGGCAGCACTCACACCACCCAGAACACAGCACATAACAACAAACAAGAGAATTTATAAGACTCGGAAACCACATTGCGAGCTGAATTCGTTGTATGCGGGTATTTTCCTGACAGCCAGGCTTCCTCAGCAAAACCTCACGTTAATGGCCTCACAAATGAGCTCCCGACACTCAGCAAAAGATATCTCTACAGAGCAGACTTCACTCATGCGCTTAGAGTGCAGTCACACAGGACTGACACGGAAAACACATTGCCTGCTGAATTCGTTGTATGCGGGTATTTTCCTGATGGCCAGTCTTCCTCAGCAAAACCTCACGTTAATGGCCACACAAATGAGCACCCAACACCTAGCAAAAGAGAGCTCTACGCAGCAGACCTCTTTCAGGCGCTTAGAGAGCGGGCACACATTCCAGACACGGAAACCACATTGCGAGCTGAATTCGGTGTATGCGGGCATTTTCCTGATGGCCAGGCTTCGTCAACAAAGCCTCACGTTAATGTTCACCTAAATGAGCACACGACACTCAGCAAAAGAGAGCTGTACACAGAAATCCTCTTTCCGGCGCTTAGAGAGCAGGCACACATTACAGACACAGAAACCACAATGCGAGCTGAATTCGTTGTATGCGGGCATTTTCCTGATGGCCAGGCTTCGTCAACAAAGCCTCACGTTAATGTTCACCTAAATGAGCACACGACACTCAGCAAAAGAGAGCTCTACACAGAAATCCTCTTTCAGGTGCTTAGAGTGCAGGCACACAGGGCAGACACGGAAACCACATTGCAAGTTCAATTCGTTGTATGCGGGTATTTTCCTGATGGCCAGGATTCCTCAGCATAACCTCACGTGAATGGCCACAAGAATGAGCACCCGACACTGAGCAAAAGACATCTCTACAGAGCAGACTTCACTCATGCACTTAGAGTGCAGTCACACAGGACAGACACGGAAACCACATTGCGAGCTGAATTCGGTGTATGCGGTTCTTTTCCTGACGGCCAGGCTTCCTCAGCAAGGCCTCACGTTTCTGGCCACACAAATGAGCACCCGGCTCTCAGCAAAAGACATCTACACCGAGCAGACTTCACTCATGCACTTAGAGTGCAGTCACACAGGACAGACACGGTAACTACATTGCGAGCTAAATTCTTTGTATGCGGGTATTTTCCTGATGACCAGTCTTCCTCAGTAACACTTCACGTTAATGGCAACGCAAATGAGCACCCGACACTCAGCAAAGGAGAGCTCCACACGGCAGACCACTTTCAGGCGCTTAGAGAGCAGGCACACATTACAGACACGGAAACCACATTGCGAGCTGAATTCGTTGTATGCGGGCATTTTCCTGATGGCCAGGCTTCCTCAACAAAGCCTCACGTTAATGGTCACCCAAATGAGCACACAACACTCAGCTAAAGAGAGCTCTGCAGGGCAAAACCTCTTCCAGGTGCTTAGAGTGCAGGCACACAGGACAGACACGGAAACCACATTGCGAGCTAAATTCGTTGTATGCGGGCATAGTGCCGGACGGCCAGGCTTCCTCAGCAAAGCCTCACGTTCATGGCCACACAGACATGGTTGAAAGCACATTGAAAGCTCTGTTTCAGCCTCCACTGCCAGGGCTTCAATGATTCCTTGAGTGGGCCATCCTGCAGTGCTTTCTTTCAGTCACATAAGCTGAATCCAAAGCTGACTTGCCTCCACTGCTGTCACTACAATGCATCATCTTCTGCAACTTCCAGTGTCGCTAGAGCAAAGGCCTATTCGCAGCCCACCCACATCTTTGAGATAGAGGGCATACAGAGAAGACCGCGTTCTACTGCAATGTTTGCTGTTTTCCTTATCACATAGGAGCAAATTGCGTGCAAAATGAAAGCAGCCTCGTATTCCCTCACGGAGTGTCTCCTCGGTGCATGGTGGATTGTTTCTGCGGCAGAGTTTGTCATGAGGCTCTCCTGCAGCAGTTTCTGACACTTTACAACAAAGGCGTCTTCAGGGCCTTGCTAGTAAAGAGATGAGGTGGCTCTCTGCGCCCTCAGGAAACAAGGCCCTCCTGGAGTATTACAAACCTGTGGAGAAAACCGCCAACAACGAGAGGCTGTCTTCTGTGCACTTGAATGCAGAAGTCCCTCAACACACAGCACATCACACCGAGAACATAACTGCCCACCATACACATGAACCACGGTTCTCAGAGTGAACACAACACACCCAGTGAGGCACACTGACCAAGCTTGACCACACACAGTACACACATCACAAATTACACTCCTTACTCAAAGACCCAGGCACACACACAACCTGTCAAACACAACCGCGAACATAGAAACCAACATGCAAAACACACACCGTCCACAACAGAAAGAACTCAAAAATTATGCAACACACATTTCACACACTACACACAATCACTCCAAACACACATAAAACAGACAGCACACACAGCCTCACAGAATGCACAATGCCAAACACACAACATATACACAAAGATATCAGTCCTAACACACAGTGTCTCACTCAACAAGCAAAACACACAGACCACAGAACACACAGAGTACAATACACACAACACAAACACAACTCACAGAACCACACATCACACGACACACACAAGCATCCCGCACAGAAAGTATCACAACTCATAACACACACAACACTCCCAAATCCATAGGCAAAACACATATAACCAACAAAGACAAGTGGCACACATTTCACACACTGCCCACTGCACACACAATCACGCACAGACACACCACACATACATCCTCACACAGGAGCACAACGCACTACACACACGCAACACAGAAACACGCAACACAACAGACACAATAAACACACCACACCCTTGAAGGCACATAAGTACTGCTCACAATGCACACGAAAACCATTGCACAGACCACATACTGTATGCAAGAGATGTACAAAACAAGCACAGCCACACACAGTCAACACATCTTACATCATGTGCATAACTCCAACAGCCAAACACACACACAGCCTCTCTCACACAACACACAAAACACAACCACACACACAAAACTGACACAACACATACAAATGCACACAAAACTGACGAAACGCGTGCAACACACATAGCACACTGCACACAACACGCACAACCACAATCTAATCATAGAGAACACATGCATCCCCACGCGCACACAGCACGAACGAAAACACACCCACACACAACATACACATGCACACAACACACCCGACACAAGGCGAACCCATCATTACACACAATGCTGAAATGACACAGCCCACGCAACATCTACCCAGTATGTCACACACAGAAAGCCTAAAGGCAGCACTCACACCACCCAGAACACAGCACATAACAACAAACAAGAGAATTTATAAGACTCGGAAACCACATTGCGAGCTGAATTCGTTGTATGCGGGTATTTTCCTGACAGCCAGGCTTCCTCAGCAAAACCTCACGTTAATGGCCTCACAAATGAGCTCCCGACACTCAGCAAAAGATATCTCTACAGAGCAGACTTCACTCATGCGCTTAGAGTGCAGTCACACAGGACTGACACGGAAAACACATTGCCTGCTGAATTCGTTGTATGCGGGTATTTTCCTGATGGCCAGTCTTCCTCAGCAAAACCTCACGTTAATGGCCACACAAATGAGCACCCAACACCTAGCAAAAGAGAGCTCTACGCAGCAGACCTCTTTCAGGCGCTTAGAGAGCGGGCACACATTCCAGACACGGAAACCACATTGCGAGCTGAATTCGGTGTATGCGGGCATTTTCCTGATGGCCAGGCTTCGTCAACAAAGCCTCACGTTAATGTTCACCTAAATGAGCACACGACACTCAGCCAAAGAGAGCTGTACACAGAAATCCTCTTTCCGGCGCTTAGAGAGCAGGCACACATTACAGACACAGAAACCACAATGCGAGCTGAATTCGTTGTATGCGGGCATTTTCCTGATGGCCAGGCTTCGTCAACAAAGCCTCACGTTAATGTTCACCTAAATGAGCACACGACACTCAGCAAAAGAGAGCTCTACACAGAAATCCTCTTTCAGGTGCTTAGAGTGCAGGCACACAGGGCAGACACGGAAACCACATTGCAAGTTCAATTCGTTGTATGCGGGTATTTTCCTGATGGCCAGGATTCCTCAGCATAACCTCACGTGAATGGCCACAAGAATGAGCACCCGACACTGAGCAAAAGACATCTCTACAGAGCAGACTTCACTCATGCACTTAGAGTGCAGTCACACAGGACAGACACGGAAACCACATTGCGAGCTGAATTCGGTGTATGCGGTTCTTTTCCTGACGGCCAGGCTTCCTCAGCAAGGCCTCACGTTTCTGGCCACACAAATGAGCACCCGGCTCTCAGCAAAAGACATCTACACCGAGCAGACTTCACTCATGCACTTAGAGTGCAGTCACACAGGACAGACACGGTAACTACATTGCGAGCTAAATTCTTTGTATGCGGGTATTTTCCTGATGACCAGTCTTCCTCAGTAACACTTCACGTTAATGGCAACGCAAATGAGCACCCGACACTCAGCAAAGGAGAGCTCCACACGGCAGACCACTTTCAGGCGCTTAGAGAGCAGGCACACATTACAGACACGGAAACCACATTGCGAGCTGAATTCGTTGTATGCGGGCATTTTCCTGATGGCCAGGCTTCCTCAACAAAGCCTCACGTTAATGGTCACCCAAATGAGCACACAACACTCAGCTAAAGAGAGCTCTGCAGGGCAAAACCTCTTCCAGGTGCTTAGAGTGCAGGCACACAGGACAGACACGGAAACCACATTGCGAGCTAAATTCGTTGTATGCGGGCATAGTGCCGGACGGCCAGGCTTCCTCAGCAAAGCCTCACGTTCATGGCCACACAGACATGGTTGAAAGCACATTGAAAGCTCTGTTTCAGCCTCCACTGCCAGGGCTTCAATGATTCCTTGAGTGGGCCATCCTGCAGTGCTTTCTTTCAGTCACATAAGCTGAATCCAAAGCTGACTTGCCTCCACTGCTGTCACTACAATGCATCATCTTCTGCAACTTCCAGTGTCGCTAGAGCAAAGGCCTATTCGCAGCCCACCCACATCTTTGAGATAGAGGGCATACAGAGAAGACCGCGTTCTACTGCAATGTTTGCTGTTTTCCTTATCACATAGGAGCAAATTGCGTGCAAAATGAAAGCAGCCTCGTATTCCCTCACGGAGTGTCTCCTCGGTGCATGGTGGATTGTTTCTGCGGCAGAGTTTGTCATGAGGCTCTCCTGCAGCAGTTTCTGACACTTTACAACAAAGGCGTCTTCAGGGCCTTGCTAGTAAAGAGATGAGGTGGCTCTCTGCGCCCTCAGGAAACAAGGCCCTCCTGGAGTATTACAAACCTGTGGAGAAAACCGCCAACAACGAGAGGCTGTCTTCTGTGCACTTGAATGCAGAAGTCCCTCAACACACAGCACATCACACCGAGAACATAACTGCCCACCATACACATGAACCACGGTTCTCAGAGTGAACACAACACACCCAGTGAGGCACACTGACCAAGCTTGACCACACACAGTACACACATCACAAATTACACTCCTTACTCAAAGACCCAGGCACACACACAACCTGTCAAACACAACCGCGAACATAGAAACCAACATGCAAAACACACACCGTCCACAACAGAAAGAACACAAAAATTATGCAACACACATTTCACACACTACACACAATCACTCCAAACACACATAAAACAGACAGCACACACAGCCTCACAGAATGCACAATGCCAAACACACAACATATACACAAAGATATCAGTCCTAACACACAGTGTCTCACTCAACAAGCAAAACACACAGACCACAGAACACACAGAGTACAATACACACAACACAAACACAACTCACAGAACCACACATCACACGACACACACAAGCATCCCGCACAGAAAGTATCACAACTCATAACACACACAACACTCCCAAATCCATAGGCAAAACACATATAACCAACAAAGACAAGTGGCACACATTTCACACACTGCCCACTGCACACACAATCACGCACAGACACACCACACATACATCCTCACACAGGAGCACAACGCACTACACACACGCAACACAGAAACACGCAACACAACAGACACAATAAACACACCACACCCTTGAAGGCACATAAGTACTGCTCACAATGCACACGAAAACCATTGCACAGACCACATACTGTATGCAAGAGATGTACAAAACAAGCACAGCCACACACAGTCAACACATCTTACATCATGTGCATAACTCCAACAGCCAAACACACACACAGCCTCTCTCACACAACACACAAAACACAACCACACACACAAAACTGACACAACACATACAAATGCACACAAAACTGACGAAACGCGTGCAACACACATAGCACACTGCACACAACACGCACAACCACAATCTAATCATAGAGAACACATGCATCCCCACGCGCACACAGCACGAACGAAAACACACCCACACACAACATACACATGCACACAACACACCCGACACAAGGCGAACCCATCATTACACACAATGCTGAAATGACACAGCCCACGCAACATCTACCCAGTATGTCACACACAGAAAGCCTAAAGGCAGCACTCACACCACCCAGAACACAGCACATAACAACAAACAAGAGAATTTATAAGACTCGGAAACCACATTGCGAGCTGAATTCGTTGTATGCGGGTATTTTCCTGACAGCCAGGCTTCCTCAGCAAAACCTCACGTTAATGGCCTCACAAATGAGCTCCCGACACTCAGCAAAAGATATCTCTACAGAGCAGACTTCACTCATGCGCTTAGAGTGCAGTCACACAGGACTGACACGGAAAACACATTGCCTGCTGAATTCGTTGTATGCGGGTATTTTCCTGATGGCCAGTCTTCCTCAGCAAAACCTCACGTTAATGGCCACACAAATGAGCACCCAACACCTAGCAAAAGAGAGCTCTACGCAGCAGACCTCTTTCAGGCGCTTAGAGAGCGGGCACACATTCCAGACACGGAAACCACATTGCGAGCTGAATTCGGTGTATGCGGGCATTTTCCTGATGGCCAGGCTTCGTCAACAAAGCCTCACGTTAATGTTCACCTAAATGAGCACACGACACTCAGCCAAAGAGAGCTGTACACAGAAATCCTCTTTCCGGCGCTTAGAGAGCAGGCACACATTACAGACACAGAAACCACAATGCGAGCTGAATTCGTTGTATGCGGGCATTTTCCTGATGGCCAGGCTTCGTCAACAAAGCCTCACGTTAATGTTCACCTAAATGAGCACACGACACTCAGCAAAAGAGAGCTCTACACAGAAATCCTCTTTCAGGTGCTTAGAGTGCAGGCACACAGGGCAGACACGGAAACCACATTGCAAGTTCAATTCGTTGTATGCGGGTATTTTCCTGATGGCCAGGATTCCTCAGCATAACCTCACGTGAATGGCCACAAGAATGAGCACCCGACACTGAGCAAAAGACATCTCTACAGAGCAGACTTCACTCATGCACTTAGAGTGCAGTCACACAGGACAGACACGGAAACCACATTGCGAGCTGAATTCGGTGTATGCGGTTCTTTTCCTGACGGCCAGGCTTCCTCAGCAAGGCCTCACGTTTCTGGCCACACAAATGAGCACCCGGCTCTCAGCAAAAGACATCTACACCGAGCAGACTTCACTCATGCACTTAGAGTGCAGTCACACAGGACAGACACGGTAACTACATTGCGAGCTAAATTCTTTGTATGCGGGTATTTTCCTGATGACCAGTCTTCCTCAGTAACACTTCACGTTAATGGCAACGCAAATGAGCACCCGACACTCAGCAAAGGAGAGCTCCACACGGCAGACCACTTTCAGGCGCTTAGAGAGCAGGCACACATTACAGACACGGAAACCACATTGCGAGCTGAATTCGTTGTATGCGGGCATTTTCCTGATGGCCAGGCTTCCTCAACAAAGCCTCACGTTAATGGTCACCCAAATGAGCACACAACACTCAGCTAAAGAGAGCTCTGCAGGGCAAAACCTCTTCCAGGTGCTTAGAGTGCAGGCACACAGGACAGACACGGAAACCACATTGCGAGCTAAATTCGTTGTATGCGGGCATAGTGCCGGACGGCCAGGCTTCCTCAGCAAAGCCTCACGTTCATGGCCACACAGACATGGTTGAAAGCACATTGAAAGCTCTGTTTCAGCCTCCACTGCCAGGGCTTCAATGATTCCTTGAGTGGGCCATCCTGCAGTGCTTTCTTTCAGTCACATAAGCTGAATCCAAAGCTGACTTGCCTCCACTGCTGTCACTACAATGCATCATCTTCTGCAACTTCCAGTGTCGCTAGAGCAAAGGCCTATTCGCAGCCCACCCACATCTTTGAGATAGAGGGCATACAGAGAAGACCGCGTTCTACTGCAATGTTTGCTGTTTTCCTTATCACATAGGAGCAAATTGCGTGCAAAATGAAAGCAGCCTCGTATTCCCTCACGGAGTGTCTCCTCGGTGCATGGTGGATTGTTTCTGCGGCAGAGTTTGTCATGAGGCTCTCCTGCAGCAGTTTCTGACACTTTACAACAAAGGCGTCTTCAGGGCCTTGCTAGTAAAGAGATGAGGTGGCTCTCTGCGCCCTCAGGAAACAAGGCCCTCCTGGAGTATTACAAACCTGTGGAGAAAACCGCCAACAACGAGAGGCTGTCTTCTGTGCACTTGAATGCAGAAGTCCCTCAACACACAGCACATCACACCGAGAACATAACTGCCCACCATACACATGAACCACGGTTCTCAGAGTGAACACAACACACCCAGTGAGGCACACTGACCAAGCTTGACCACACACAGTACACACATCACAAATTACACTCCTTACTCAAAGACCCAGGCACACACACAACCTGTCAAACACAACCGCGAACATAGAAACCAACATGCAAAACACACACCGTCCACAACAGAAAGAACACAAAAATTATGCAACACACATTTCACACACTACACACAATCACTCCAAACACACATAAAACAGACAGCACACACAGCCTCACAGAATGCACAATGCCAAACACACAACATATACACAAAGATATCAGTCCTAACACACAGTGTCTCACTCAACAAGCAAAACACACAGACCACAGAACACACAGAGTACAATACACACAACACAAACACAACTCACAGAACCACACATCACACGACACACACAAGCATCCCGCACAGAAAGTATCACAACTCATAACACACACAACACTCCCAAATCCATAGGCAAAACACATATAACCAACAAAGACAAGTGGCACACATTTCACACACTGCCCACTGCACACACAATCACGCACAGACACACCACACATACATCCTCACACAGGAGCACAACGCACTACACACACGCAACACAGAAACACGCAACACAACAGACACAATAAACACACCACACCCTTGAAGGCACATAAGTACTGCTCACAATGCACACGAAAACCATTGCACAGACCACATACTGTATGCAAGAGATGTACAAAACAAGCACAGCCACACACAGTCAACACATCTTACATCATGTGCATAACTCCAACAGCCAAACACACACACAGCCTCTCTCACACAACACACAAAACACAACCACACACACAAAACTGACACAACACATACAAATGCACACAAAACTGACGAAACGCGTGCAACACACATAGCACACTGCACACAACACGCACAACCACAATCTAATCATAGAGAACACATGCATCCCCACGCGCACACAGCACGAACGAAAACACACCCACACACAACATACACATGCACACAACACACCCGACACAAGGCGAACCCATCATTACACACAATGCTGAAATGACACAGCCCACGCAACATCTACCCAGTATGTCACACACAGAAAGCCTAAAGGCAGCACTCACACCACCCAGAACACAGCACATAACAACAAACAAGAGAATTTATAAGACTCGGAAACCACATTGCGAGCTGAATTCGTTGTATGCGGGTATTTTCCTGACAGCCAGGCTTCCTCAGCAAAACCTCACGTTAATGGCCTCACAAATGAGCTCCCGACACTCAGCAAAAGATATCTCTACAGAGCAGACTTCACTCATGCGCTTAGAGTGCAGTCACACAGGACTGACACGGAAAACACATTGCCTGCTGAATTCGTTGTATGCGGGTATTTTCCTGATGGCCAGTCTTCCTCAGCAAAACCTCACGTTAATGGCCACACAAATGAGCACCCAACACCTAGCAAAAGAGAGCTCTACGCAGCAGACCTCTTTCAGGCGCTTAGAGAGCGGGCACACATTCCAGACACGGAAACCACATTGCGAGCTGAATTCGGTGTATGCGGGCATTTTCCTGATGGCCAGGCTTCGTCAACAAAGCCTCACGTTAATGTTCACCTAAATGAGCACACGACACTCAGCCAAAGAGAGCTGTACACAGAAATCCTCTTTCCGGCGCTTAGAGAGCAGGCACACATTACAGACACAGAAACCACAATGCGAGCTGAATTCGTTGTATGCGGGCATTTTCCTGATGGCCAGGCTTCGTCAACAAAGCCTCACGTTAATGTTCACCTAAATGAGCACACGACACTCAGCAAAAGAGAGCTCTACACAGAAATCCTCTTTCAGGTGCTTAGAGTGCAGGCACACAGGGCAGACACGGAAACCACATTGCAAGTTCAATTCGTTGTATGCGGGTATTTTCCTGATGGCCAGGATTCCTCAGCATAACCTCACGTGAATGGCCACAAGAATGAGCACCCGACACTGAGCAAAAGACATCTCTACAGAGCAGACTTCACTCATGCACTTAGAGTGCAGTCACACAGGACAGACACGGAAACCACATTGCGAGCTGAATTCGGTGTATGCGGTTCTTTTCCTGACGGCCAGGCTTCCTCAGCAAGGCCTCACGTTTCTGGCCACACAAATGAGCACCCGGCTCTCAGCAAAAGACATCTACACCGAGCAGACTTCACTCATGCACTTAGAGTGCAGTCACACAGGACAGACACGGTAACTACATTGCGAGCTAAATTCTTTGTATGCGGGTATTTTCCTGATGACCAGTCTTCCTCAGTAACACTTCACGTTAATGGCAACGCAAATGAGCACCCGACACTCAGCAAAGGAGAGCTCCACACGGCAGACCACTTTCAGGCGCTTAGAGAGCAGGCACACATTACAGACACGGAAACCACATTGCGAGCTGAATTCGTTGTATGCGGGCATTTTCCTGATGGCCAGGCTTCCTCAACAAAGCCTCACGTTAATGGTCACCCAAATGAGCACACAACACTCAGCTAAAGAGAGCTCTGCAGGGCAAAACCTCTTCCAGGTGCTTAGAGTGCAGGCACACAGGACAGACACGGAAACCACATTGCGAGCTAAATTCGTTGTATGCGGGCATAGTGCCGGACGGCCAGGCTTCCTCAGCAAAGCCTCACGTTCATGGCCACACAGACATGGTTGAAAGCACATTGAAAGCTCTGTTTCAGCCTCCACTGCCAGGGCTTCAATGATTCCTTGAGTGGGCCATCCTGCAGTGCTTTCTTTCAGTCACATAAGCTGAATCCAAAGCTGACTTGCCTCCACTGCTGTCACTACAATGCATCATCTTCTGCAACTTCCAGTGTCGCTAGAGCAAAGGCCTATTCGCAGCCCACCCACATCTTTGAGATAGAGGGCATACAGAGAAGACCGCGTTCTACTGCAATGTTTGCTGTTTTCCTTATCACATAGGAGCAAATTGCGTGCAAAATGAAAGCAGCCTCGTATTCCCTCACGGAGTGTCTCCTCGGTGCATGGTGGATTGTTTCTGCGGCAGAGTTTGTCATGAGGCTCTCCTGCAGCAGTTTCTGACACTTTACAACAAAGGCGTCTTCAGGGCCTTGCTAGTAAAGAGATGAGGTGGCTCTCTGCGCCCTCAGGAAACAAGGCCCTCCTGGAGTATTACAAACCTGTGGAGAAAACCGCCAACAACGAGAGGCTGTCTTCTGTGCACTTGAATGCAGAAGTCCCTCAACACACAGCACATCACACCGAGAACATAACTGCCCACCATACACATGAACCACGGTTCTCAGAGTGAACACAACACACCCAGTGAGGCACACTGACCAAGCTTGACCACACACAGTACACACATCACAAATTACACTCCTTACTCAAAGACCCAGGCACACACACAACCTGTCAAACACAACCGCGAACATAGAAACCAACATGCAAAACACACACCGTCCACAACAGAAAGAACTCAAAAATTATGCAACACACATTTCACACACTACACACAATCACTCCAAACACACATAAAACAGACAGCACACACAGCCTCACAGAATGCACAATGCCAAACACACAACATATACACAAAGATATCAGTCCTAACACACAGTGTCTCACTCAACAAGCAAAACACACAGACCACAGAACACACAGAGTACAATACACACAACACAAACACAACTCACAGAACCACACATCACACGACACACACAAGCATCCCGCACAGAAAGTATCACAACTCATAACACACACAACACTCCCAAATCCATAGGCAAAACACATATAACCAACAAAGACAAGTGGCACACATTTCACACACTGCCCACTGCACACACAATCACGCACAGACACACCACACATACATCCTCACACAGGAGCACAACGCACTACACACACGCAACACAGAAACACGCAACACAACAGACACAATAAACACACCACACCCTTGAAGGCACATAAGTACTGCTCACAATGCACACGAAAACCATTGCACAGACCACATACTGTATGCAAGAGATGTACAAAACAAGCACAGCCACACACAGTCAACACATCTTACATCATGTGCATAACTCCAACAGCCAAACACACACACAGCCTCTCTCACACAACACACAAAACACAACCACACACACAAAACTGACACAACACATACAAATGCACACAAAACTGACGAAACGCGTGCAACACACATAGCACACTGCACACAACACGCACAACCACAATCTAATCATAGAGAACACATGCATCCCCACGCGCACACAGCACGAACGAAAACACACCCACACACAACATACACATGCACACAACACACCCGACACAAGGCGAACCCATCATTACACACAATGCTGAAATGACACAGCCCACGCAACATCTACCCAGTATGTCACACACAGAAAGCCTAAAGGCAGCACTCACACCACCCAGAACACAGCACATAACAACAAACAAGAGAATTTATAAGACTCGGAAACCACATTGCGAGCTGAATTCGTTGTATGCGGGTATTTTCCTGACAGCCAGGCTTCCTCAGCAAAACCTCACGTTAATGGCCTCACAAATGAGCTCCCGACACTCAGCAAAAGATATCTCTACAGAGCAGACTTCACTCATGCGCTTAGAGTGCAGTCACACAGGACTGACACGGAAAACACATTGCCTGCTGAATTCGTTGTATGCGGGTATTTTCCTGATGGCCAGTCTTCCTCAGCAAAACCTCACGTTAATGGCCACACAAATGAGCACCCAACACCTAGCAAAAGAGAGCTCTACGCAGCAGACCTCTTTCAGGCGCTTAGAGAGCGGGCACACATTCCAGACACGGAAACCACATTGCGAGCTGAATTCGGTGTATGCGGGCATTTTCCTGATGGCCAGGCTTCGTCAACAAAGCCTCACGTTAATGTTCACCTAAATGAGCACACGACACTCAGCAAAAGAGAGCTCTACACAGAAATCCTCTTTCCGGCGCTTAGAGAGCAGGCACACAGGGCAGACACGGAAACCACATTGCAAGTTCAATTCGTTGTATGCGGGTATTTTCCTGATGGCCAGGATTCCTCAGCATAACCTCACGTGAATGGCCAAAAGAATGAGCACCCGACACTGAGCAAAAGACATCTCTACAGAGCAGACTTCACTCATGCACTTAGAGTACAGTCACACAGGACAGACACGGAAACCACATTGCGAGCTGAATTCGGTGTATGCGGTTCTTTTCCTGACGGCCAGGCTTCCTCAGCAAGGCCTCACGTTTCTGGCCACACAAATGAGCACCCGGCTCTCAGCAAAAGACATCTACACCGAGCAGACTTCACTCATGCACTTAGAGTGCAGTCACAGAGGACAGACACGGTAACTACATTGCGAGCTAAATTCTTTGTATGCGGGTATTTTCCTGATGACCAGTCTTCCTCAGTAACACTTCACGTTAATGGCAACGCAAATGAGCACCCGACACTCAGCAAAGGAGAGCTCCACACGGCAGACCACTTTCAGGCGCTTAGAGAGCAGGCACACATTACAGACACGGAAACCACATTGCGAGCTGAATTCGTTGTATGCGGGCATTTTCCTGATGGCCAGGCTTCCTCAACAAAGCCTCACGTTAATGGTCACCCAAATGAGCACACAACACTCAGCTAAAGAGAGCTCTGCAGGGCAAAACCTCTTCCAGGTGCTTAGAGTGCAGGCACACAGGACAGACACGGAAACCACATTGCGAGCTAAATTCGTTGTATGCGGGCATAGTGCCGGACGGCCAGGCTTCCTCAGCAAAGCCTCACGTTCATGGCCACACAGACATGGTTGAAAGCACATTGAAAGCTCTGTTTCAGCCTCCACTGCCAGGGCTTCAATGATTCCTTGAGTGGGCCATCCTGCAGTGCTTTCTTTCAGTCACATAAGCTGAATCCAAAGCTGACTTGCCTCCACTGCTGTCACTACAATGCATCATCTTCTGCAACTTCCAGTGTCGCTAGAGCAAAGGCCTATTCGCAGCCCACCCACATCTTTGAGATAGAGGGCATACAGAGAAGACCGCGTTCTACTGCAATGTTTGCTGTTTTCCTTATCACATAGGAGCAAATTGCGTGCAAAATGAAAGCAGCCTCGTATTCCCTCACGGAGTGTCTCCTCAGTGCATGGTGGATTGTTTCTGCGGCAGAGTTTGTCATGAGGCCGTCCTGCAGCAGTTTCTGACACTTTACAACAAAGGCGTCTTCAGGGCCTTGCTAGTAAAGAGATGAGGTGGCTCTCTGCGCCCTCAGGAAACAAGGCCCTCCTGGAGTATTACAAACCTGTGGAGAAAACCGCCAACAACGAGAGGCTGTCTTCTGTGCACTTGAATGCAGAAGTCCCTCAACACACAGCACATCACACCGAGAACATAACTGCCCACCATACACATGAACCACGGTTCTCAGAGTGAACACAACACACCCAGTGAGGCACACTGACCAAGCTTGACCACACACAGTACACACATCACAAATTACACTCCTTACTCAAAGACCCAGGCACACACACAACCTGTCAAACACAACCGCGAACATAGAAACCAACATGCAAAACACACACCGTCCACAACAGAAAGAACTCAAAAATTATGCAACACACATTTCACACACTACACACAATCACTCCAAACACACATAAAACAGACAGCACACACAGCCTCACAGAATGCACAATGCCAAACACACAACATATACACAAAGATATCAGTCCTAACACACAGTGTCTCACTCAACAAGCAAAACACACAGACCACAGAACACACAGAGTACAATACACACAACACAAACACAACTCACAGAACCACGCATCACACGACACACACAAGCATCCCGCACAGAAAGTATCACAACTCATAACACACACAACACTCCCAAATCCATAGGCAAAACACATATAACCAACAAAGACAAGTGGCACACATTTCACACACTGCCCACTGCACACACAATCACGCACAGACACACCACACATACATCCTCACACAGGAGCACAACGCACTACACACACGCAACACAGAAACACGCAACACAACAGACACAATAAACACACCACACCCTTGAAGGCACATAAGTACTGCTCACAATGCACACGAAAACCATTGCACAGACCACATACTGTATGCAAGAGATGTACAAAACAAGCACAGCCACACACAGTCAACACATCTTACATCATGTGCATAACTCCAACAGCCAAACACACACACAGCCTCTCTCACACAACACACAAAACACAACCACACACACAAAACTGACACAACACATACAAATGCACACAAAACTGACGAAACGCGTGCAACACACATAGCACACTGCACACAACACGCACAACCACAATCTAATCATAGAGAACACATGCATCCCCACGCGCACACAGCACGAACGAAAACACACCCACACACAACATACACATGCACACAACACACCCGACACAAGGCGAACCCATCATTACACACAATGCTGAAATGACACAGCCCACGCAACATCTACCCAGTATGTCACACACAGAAAGCCTAAAGGCAGCACTCACACCACCCAGAACACAGCACATAACAACAAACAAGAGAATTTATAAGACTCGGAAACCACATTGCGAGCTGAATTCGTTGTATGCGGGTATTTTCCTGACAGCCAGGCTTCCTCAGCAAAACCTCACGTTAATGGCCTCACAAATGAGCTCCCGACACTCAGCAAAAGATATCTCTACAGAGCAGACTTCACTCATGCGCTTAGAGTGCAGTCACACAGGACTGACACGGAAAACACATTGCCTGCTGAATTCGTTGTATGCGGGTATTTTCCTGATGGCCAGTCTTCCTCAGCAAAACCTCACGTTAATGGCCACACAAATGAGCACCCAACACCTAGCAAAAGAGAGCTCTACGCAGCAGACCTCTTTCAGGCGCTTAGAGAGCGGGCACACATTCCAGACACGGAAACCACATTGCGAGCTGAATTCGGTGTATGCGGGCATTTTCCTGATGGCCAGGCTTCGTCAACAAAGCCTCACGTTAATGTTCACCTAAATGAGCACACGACACTCAGCAAAAGAGAGCTCTACACAGAAATCCTCTTTCCGGCGCTTAGAGAGCAGGCACACAGGGCAGACACGGAAACCACATTGCAAGTTCAATTCGTTGTATGCGGGTATTTTCCTGATGGCCAGGATTCCTCAGCATAACCTCACGTGAATGGCCAAAAGAATGAGCACCCGACACTGAGCAAAAGACATCTCTACAGAGCAGACTTCACTCATGCACTTAGAGTACAGTCACACAGGACAGACACGGAAACCACATTGCGAGCTGAATTCGGTGTATGCGGTTCTTTTCCTGACGGCCAGGCTTCCTCAGCAAGGCCTCACGTTTCTGGCCACACAAATGAGCACCCGGCTCTCAGCAAAAGACATCTACACCGAGCAGACTTCACTCATGCACTTAGAGTGCAGTCACACAGGACAGACACGGTAACTACATTGCGAGCTAAATTCTTTGTATGCGGGTATTTTCCTGATGACCAGTCTTCCTCAGTAACACTTCACGTTAATGGCAACGCAAATGAGCACCCGACACTCAGCAGAGGAGAGCTCCACACGGCAGACCACTTTCAGGCGCTTAGAGAGCAGGCACACATTACAGACACGGAAACCACATTGCGAGCTGAATTCGTTGTATGCGGGCATTTTCCTGATGGCCAGGCTTCCTCAACAAAGCCTCACGTTAATGGTCACCCAAATGAGCACACAACACTCAGCTAAAGAGAGCTCTGCAGGGCAAAACCTCTTCCAGGTGCTTAGAGTGCAGGCACACAGGACAGACACGGAAACCACATTGCGAGCTAAATTCGTTGTATGCGGGCATAGTGCCGGACGGCCAGGCTTCCTCAGCAAAGCCTCACGTTCATGGCCACACAGACATGGTTGAAAGCACATTGAAAGCTCTGTTTCAGCCTCCACTGCCAGGGCTTCAATGATTCCTTGAGTGGGCCATCCTGCAGTGCTTTCTTTCAGTCACATAAGCTGAATCCAAAGCTGACTTGCCTCCACTGCTGTCACTACAATGCATCATCTTCTGCAACTTCCAGTGTCGCTAGAGCAAAGGCCTATTCGCAGCCCACCCACATCTTTGAGATAGAGGGCATACAGAGAAGACCGCGTTCTACTGCAATGTTTGCTGTTTTCCTTATCACATAGGAGCAAATTGCGTGCAAAATGAAAGCAGCCTCGTATTCCCTCACGGAGTGTCTCCTCAGTGCATGGTGGATTGTTTCTGCGGCAGAGTTTGTCATGAGGCCGTCCTGCAGCAGTTTCTGACACTTTACAACAAAGGCGTCTTCAGGGCCTTGCTAGTAAAGAGATGAGGTGGCTCTCTGCGCCCTCAGGAAACAAGGCCCTCCTGGAGTATTACAAACCTGTGGAGAAAACCGCCAACAACGAGAGGCTGTCTTCTGTGCACTTGAATGCAGAAGTCCCTCAACACACAGCACATCACACCGAGAACATAACTGCCCACCATACACATGAACCACGGTTCTCAGAGTGAACACAACACACCCAGTGAGGCACACTGACCAAGCTTGACCACACACAGTACACACATCACAAATTACACTCCTTACTCAAAGACCCAGGCACACACACAACCTGTCAAACACAACCGCGAACATAGAAACCAACATGCAAAACACACACCGTCCACAACAGAAAGAACTCAAAAATTATGCAACACACATTTCACACACTACACACAATCACTCCAAACACACATAAAACAGACAGCACACACAGCCTCACAGAATGCACAATGCCAAACACACAACATATACACAAAGATATCAGTCCTAACACACAGTGTCTCACTCAACAAGCAAAACACACAGACCACAGAACACACAGAGTACAATACACACAACACAAACACAACTCACAGAACCACACATCACACGACACACACAAGCATCCCGCACAGAAAGTATCACAACTCATAACACACACAACACTCCCAAATCCATAGGCAAAACACATATAACCAACAAAGACAAGTGGCACACATTTCACACACTGCCCACTGCACACACAATCACGCACAGACACACCACACATACATCCTCACACAGGAGCACAACGCACTACACACACGCAACACAGAAACACGCAACACAACAGACACAATAAACACACCACACCCTTGAAGGCACATAAGTACTGCTCACAATGCACACGAAAACCATTGCACAGACCACATACTGTATGCAAGAGATGTACAAAACAAGCACAGCCACACACAGTCAACACATCTTACATCATGTGCATAACTCCAACAGCCAAACACACACACAGCCTCTCTCACACAACACACAAAACACAACCACACACACAAAACTGACACAACACATACAAATGCACACAAAACTGACGAAACGCGTGCAACACACATAGCACACTGCACACAACACGCACAACCACAATCTAATCATAGAGAACACATGCATCCCCACGCGCACACAGCACGAACGAAAACACACCCACACACAACATACACATGCACACAACACACCCGACACAAGGCGAACCCATCATTACACACAATGCTGAAATGACACAGCCCACGCAACATCTACCCAGTATGTCACACACAGAAAGCCTAAAGGCAGCACTCACACCACCCAGAACACAGCACATAACAACAAACAAGAGAATTTATAAGACTCGGAAACCACATTGCGAGCTGAATTCGTTGTATGCGGGTATTTTCCTGACAGCCAGGCTTCCTCAGCAAAACCTCACGTTAATGGCCTCACAAATGAGCTCCCGACACTCAGCAAAAGATATCTCTACAGAGCAGACTTCACTCATGCGCTTAGAGTGCAGTCACACAGGACTGACACGGAAAACACATTGCCTGCTGAATTCGTTGTATGCGGGTATTTTCCTGATGGCCAGTCTTCCTCAGCAAAACCTCACGTTAATGGCCACACAAATGAGCACCCAACACCTAGCAAAAGAGAGCTCTACGCAGCAGACCTCTTTCAGGCGCTTAGAGAGCGGGCACACATTCCAGACACGGAAACCACATTGCGAGCTGAATTCGGTGTATGCGGGCATTTTCCTGATGGCCAGGCTTCGTCAACAAAGCCTCACGTTAATGTTCACCTAAATGAGCACACGACACTCAGCAAAAGAGAGCTGTACACAGAAATCCTCTTTCCGGCGCTTAGAGAGCAGGCACACATTACAGACACAGAAACCACAATGCGAGCTGAATTCGTTGTATGCGGGCATTTTCCTGATGGCCAGGCTTCGTCAACAAAGCCTCACGTTAATGTTCACCTAAATGAGCACACGACACTCAGCAAAAGAGAGCTCTACACAGAAATCCTCTTTCAGGTGCTTAGAGTGCAGGCACACAGGGCAGACACGGAAACCACATTGCAAGTTCAATTCGTTGTATGCGGGTATTTTCCTGATGGCCAGGATTCCTCAGCATAACCTCACGTGAATGGCCACAAGAATGAGCACCCGACACTGAGCAAAAGACATCTCTACAGAGCAGACTTCACTCATGCACTTAGAGTGCAGTCACACAGGACAGACACGGAAACCACATTGCGAGCTGAATTCGGTGTATGCGGTTCTTTTCCTGACGGCCAGGCTTCCTCAGCAAGGCCTCACGTTTCTGGCCACACAAATGAGCACCCGGCTCTCAGCAAAAGACATCTACACCGAGCAGACTTCACTCATGCACTTAGAGTGCAGTCACACAGGACAGACACGGTAACTACATTGCGAGCTAAATTCTTTGTATGCGGGTATTTTCCTGATGACCAGTCTTCCTCAGTAACACTTCACGTTAATGGCAACGCAAATGAGCACCCGACACTCAGCAAAGGAGAGCTCCACACGGCAGACCACTTTCAGGCGCTTAGAGAGCAGGCACACATTACAGACACGGAAACCACATTGCGAGCTGAATTCGTTGTATGCGGGCATTTTCCTGATGGCCAGGCTTCCTCAACAAAGCCTCACGTTAATGGTCACCCAAATGAGCACACAACACTCAGCTAAAGAGAGCTCTGCAGGGCAAAACCTCTTCCAGGTGCTTAGAGTGCAGGCACACAGGACAGACACGGAAACCACATTGCGAGCTAAATTCGTTGTATGCGGGCATAGTGCCGGACGGCCAGGCTTCCTCAGCAAAGCCTCACGTTCATGGCCACACAGACATGGTTGAAAGCACATTGAAAGCTCTGTTTCAGCCTCCACTGCCAGGGCTTCAATGATTCCTTGAGTGGGCCATCCTGCAGTGCTTTCTTTCAGTCACATAAGCTGAATCCAAAGCTGACTTGCCTCCACTGCTGTCACTACAATGCATCATCTTCTGCAACTTCCAGTGTCGCTAGAGCAAAGGCCTATTCGCAGCCCACCCACATCTTTGAGATAGAGGGCATACAGAGAAGACCGCGTTCTACTGCAATGTTTGCTGTTTTCCTTATCACATAGGAGCAAATTGCGTGCAAAATGAAAGCAGCCTCGTATTCCCTCACGGAGTGTCTCCTCAGTGCATGGTGGATTGTTTCTGCGGCAGAGTTTGTCATGAGGCCGTCCTGCAGCAGTTTCTGACACTTTACAACAAAGGCGTCTTCAGGGCCTTGCTAGTAAAGAGATGAGGTGGCTCTCTGCGCCCTCAGGAAACAAGGCCCTCCTGGAGTATTACAAACCTGTGGAGAAAACCGCCAACAACGAGAGGCTGTCTTCTGTGCACTTGAATGCAGAAGTCCCTCAACACACAGCACATCACACCGAGAACATAACTGCCCACCATACACATGAACCACGGTTCTCAGAGTGAACACAACACACCCAGTGAGGCACACTGACCAAGCTTGACCACACACAGTACACACATCACAAATTACACTCCTTACTCAAAGACCCAGGCACACACACAACCTGTCAAACACAACCGCGAACATAGAAACCAACATGCAAAACACACACCGTCCACAACAGAAAGAACTCAAAAATTATGCAACACACATTTCACACACTACACACAATCACTCCAAACACACATAAAACAGACAGCACACACAGCCTCACAGAATGCACAATGCCAAACACACAACATATACACAAAGATATCAGTCCTAACACACAGTGTCTCACTCAACAAGCAAAACACACAGACCACAGAACACACAGAGTACAATACACACAACACAAACACAACTCACAGAACCACGCATCACACGACACACACAAGCATCCCGCACAGAAAGTATCACAACTCATAACACACACAACACTCCCAAATCCATAGGCAAAACACATATAACCAACAAAGACAAGTGGCACACATTTCACACACTGCCCACTGCACACACAATCACGCACAGACACACCACACATACATCCTCACACAGGAGCACAACGCACTACACACACGCAACACAGAAACACGCAACACAACAGACACAATAAACACACCACACCCTTGAAGGCACATAAGTACTGCTCACAATGCACACGAAAACCATTGCACAGACCACATACTGTATGCAAGAGATGTACAAAACAAGCACAGCCACACACAGTCAACACATCTTACATCATGTGCATAACTCCAACAGCCAAACACACACACAGCCTCTCTCACACAACACACAAAACACAACCACACACACAAAACTGACACAACACATACAAATGCACACAAAACTGACGAAACGCGTGCAACACACATAGCACACTGCACACAACACGCACAACCACAATCTAATCATAGAGAACACATGCATCCCCACGCGCACACAGCACGAACGAAAACACACCCACACACAACATACACATGCACACAACACACCCGACACAAGGCGAACCCATCATTACACACAATGCTGAAATGACACAGCCCACGCAACATCTACCCAGTATGTCACACACAGAAAGCCTAAAGGCAGCACTCACACCACCCAGAACACAGCACATAACAACAAACAAGAGAATTTATAAGACTCGGAAACCACATTGCGAGCTGAATTCGTTGTATGCGGGTATTTTCCTGACAGCCAGGCTTCCTCAGCAAAACCTCACGTTAATGGCCTCACAAATGAGCTCCCGACACTCAGCAAAAGATATCTCTACAGAGCAGACTTCACTCATGCGCTTAGAGTGCAGTCACACAGGACTGACACGGAAAACACATTGCCTGCTGAATTCGTTGTATGCGGGTATTTTCCTGATGGCCAGTCTTCCTCAGCAAAACCTCACGTTAATGGCCACACAAATGAGCACCCAACACCTAGCAAAAGAGAGCTCTACGCAGCAGACCTCTTTCAGGCGCTTAGAGAGCGGGCACACATTCCAGACACGGAAACCACATTGCGAGCTGAATTCGGTGTATGCGGGCATTTTCCTGATGGCCAGGCTTCGTCAACAAAGCCTCACGTTAATGTTCACCTAAATGAGCACACGACACTCAGCAAAAGAGAGCTGTACACAGAAATCCTCTTTCCGGCGCTTAGAGAGCAGGCACACAGGGCAGACACGGAAACCACATTGCAAGTTCAATTCGTTGTATGCGGGTATTTTCCTGATGGCCAGGATTCCTCAGCATAACCTCACGTGAATGGCCACAAGAATGAGCACCCGACACTGAGCAAAAGACATCTCTACAGAGCAGACTTCACTCATGCACTTAGAGTGCAGTCACACAGGACAGACACGGAAACCACATTGCGAGCTGAATTCGGTGTATGCGGTTCTTTTCCTGACGGCCAGGCTTCCTCAGCAAGGCCTCACGTTTCTGGCCACACAAATGAGCACCCGGCTCTCAGCAAAAGACATCTACACCGAGCAGACTTCACTCATGCACTTAGAGTGCAGTCACAGAGGACAGACACGGTAACTACATTGCGAGCTAAATTCTTTGTATGCGGGTATTTTCCTGATGACCAGTCTTCCTCAGTAACACTTCACGTTAATGGCAACGCAAATGAGCACCCGACACTCAGCAAAGGAGAGCTCCACACGGCAGACCACTTTCAGGCGCTTAGAGAGCAGGCACACATTACAGACACGGAAACCACATTGCGAGCTGAATTCGTTGTATGCGGGCATTTTCCTGATGGCCAGGCTTCCTCAACAAAGCCTCACGTTAATGGTCACCCAAATGAGCACACAACACTCAGCTAAAGAGAGCTCTGCAGGGCAAAACCTCTTCCAGGTGCTTAGAGTGCAGGCACACAGGACAGACACGGAAACCACATTGCGAGCTAAATTCGTTGTATGCGGGCATAGTGCCGGACGGCCAGGCTTCCTCAGCAAAGCCTCACGTTCATGGCCACACAGACATGGTTGAAAGCACATTGAAAGCTCTGTTTCAGCCTCCACTGCCAGGGCTTCAATGATTCCTTGAGTGGGCCATCCTGCAGTGCTTTCTTTCAGTCACATAAGCTGAATCCAAAGCTGACTTGCCTCCACTGCTGTCACTACAATGCATCATCTTCTGCAACTTCCAGTGTCGCTAGAGCAAAGGCCTATTCGCAGCCCACCCACATCTTTGAGATAGAGGGCATACAGAGAAGACCGCGTTCTACTGCAATGTTTGCTGTTTTCCTTATCACATAGGAGCAAATTGCGTGCAAAATGAAAGCAGCCTCGTATTCCCTCACGGAGTGTCTCCTCAGTGCATGGTGGATTGTTTCTGCGGCAGAGTTTGTCATGAGGCCGTCCTGCAGCAGTTTCTGACACTTTACAACAAAGGCGTCTTCAGGGCCTTGCTAGTAAAGAGATGAGGTGGCTCTCTGCGCCCTCAGGAAACAAGGCCCTCCTGGAGTATTACAAACCTGTGGAGAAAACCGCCAACAACGAGAGGCTGTCTTCTGTGCACTTGAATGCAGAAGTCCCTCAACACACAGCACATCACACCGAGAACATAACTGCCCACCATACACATGAACCACGGTTCTCAGAGTGAACACAACACACCCAGTGAGGCACACTGACCAAGCTTGACCACACACAGTACACACATCACAAATTACACTCCTTACTCAAAGACCCAGGCACACACACAACCTGTCAAACACAACCGCGAACATAGAAACCAACATGCAAAACACACACCGTCCACAACAGAAAGAACTCAAAAATTATGCAACACACATTTCACACACTACACACAATCACTCCAAACACACATAAAACAGACAGCACACACAGCCTCACAGAATGCACAATGCCAAACACACAACATATACACAAAGATATCAGTCCTAACACACAGTGTCTCACTCAACAAGCAAAACACACAGACCACAGAACACACAGAGTACAATACACACAACACAAACACAACTCACAGAACCACACATCACACGACACACACAAGCATCCCGCACAGAAAGTATCACAACTCATAACACACACAACACTCCCAAATCCATAGGCAAAACACATATAACCAACAAAGACAAGTGGCACACATTTCACACACTGCCCACTGCACACACAATCACGCACAGACACACCACACATACATCCTCACACAGGAGCACAACGCACTACACACACGCAACACAGAAACACGCAACACAACAGACACAATAAACACACCACACCCTTGAAGGCACATAAGTACTGCTCACAATGCACACGAAAACCATTGCACAGACCACATACTGTATGCAAGAGATGTACAAAACAAGCACAGCCACACACAGTCAACACATCTTACATCATGTGCATAACTCCAACAGCCAAACACACACACAGCCTCTCTCACACAACACACAAAACACAACCACACACACAAAACTGACACAACACATACAAATGCACACAAAACTGACGAAACGCGTGCAACACACATAGCACACTGCACACAACACGCACAACCACAATCTAATCATAGAGAACACATGCATCCCCACGCGCACACAGCACGAACGAAAACACACCCACACACAACATACACATGCACACAACACACCCGACACAAGGCGAACCCATCATTACACACAATGCTGAAATGACACAGCCCACGCAACATCTACCCAGTATGTCACACACAGAAAGCCTAAAGGCAGCACTCACACCACCCAGAACACAGCACATAACAACAAACAAGAGAATTTATAAGACTCGGAAACCACATTGCGAGCTGAATTCGTTGTATGCGGGTATTTTCCTGACAGCCAGGCTTCCTCAGCAAAACCTCACGTTAATGGCCTCACAAATGAGCTCCCGACACTCAGCAAAAGATATCTCTACAGAGCAGACTTCACTCATGCGCTTAGAGTGCAGTCACACAGGACTGACACGGAAAACACATTGCCTGCTGAATTCGTTGTATGCGGGTATTTTCCTGATGGCCAGTCTTCCTCAGCAAAACCTCACGTTAATGGCCACACAAATGAGCACCCAACACCTAGCAAAAGAGAGCTCTACGCAGCAGACCTCTTTCAGGCGCTTAGAGAGCGGGCACACATTCCAGACACGGAAACCACATTGCGAGCTGAATTCGGTGTATGCGGGCATTTTCCTGATGGCCAGGCTTCGTCAACAAAGCCTCACGTTAATGTTCACCTAAATGAGCACACGACACTCAGCAAAAGAGAGCTGTACACAGAAATCCTCTTTCCGGCGCTTAGAGAGCAGGCACACATTACAGACACAGAAACCACAATGCGAGCTGAATTCGTTGTATGCGGGCATTTTCCTGATGGCCAGGCTTCGTCAACAAAGCCTCACGTTAATGTTCACCTAAATGAGCACACGACACTCAGCAAAAGAGAGCTCTACACAGAAATCCTCTTTCAGGTGCTTAGAGTGCAGGCACACAGGGCAGACACGGAAACCACATTGCAAGTTCAATTCGTTGTATGCGGGTATTTTCCTGATGGCCAGGATTCCTCAGCATAACCTCACGTGAATGGCCAAAAGAATGAGCACCCGACACTGAGCAAAAGACATCTCTACAGAGCAGACTTCACTCATGCACTTAGAGTACAGTCACACAGGACAGACACGGAAACCACATTGCGAGCTGAATTCGGTGTATGCGGTTCTTTTCCTGACGGCCAGGCTTCCTCAGCAAGGCCTCACGTTTCTGGCCACACAAATGAGCACCCGGCTCTCAGCAAAAGACATCTACACCGAGCAGACTTCACTCATGCACTTAGAGTGCAGTCACACAGGACAGACACGGTAACTACATTGCGAGCTAAATTCTTTGTATGCGGGTATTTTCCTGATGACCAGTCTTCCTCAGTAACACTTCACGTTAATGGCAACGCAAATGAGCACCCGACACTCAGCAGAGGAGAGCTCCACACGGCAGACCACTTTCAGGCGCTTAGAGAGCAGGCACACATTACAGACACGGAAACCACATTGCGAGCTGAATTCGTTGTATGCGGGCATTTTCCTGATGGCCAGGCTTCCTCAACAAAGCCTCACGTTAATGGTCACCCAAATGAGCACACAACACTCAGCTAAAGAGAGCTCTGCAGGGCAAAACCTCTTCCAGGTGCTTAGAGTGCAGGCACACAGGACAGACACGGAAACCACATTGCGAGCTAAATTCGTTGTATGCGGGCATAGTGCCGGACGGCCAGGCTTCCTCAGCAAAGCCTCACGTTCATGGCCACACAGACATGGTTGAAAGCACATTGAAAGCTCTGTTTCAGCCTCCACTGCCAGGGCTTCAATGATTCCTTGAGTGGGCCATCCTGCAGTGCTTTCTTTCAGTCACATAAGCTGAATCCAAAGCTGACTTGCCTCCACTGCTGTCACTACAATGCATCATCTTCTGCAACTTCCAGTGTCGCTAGAGCAAAGGCCTATTCGCAGCCCACCCACATCTTTGAGATAGAGGGCATACAGAGAAGACCGCGTTCTACTGCAATGTTTGCTGTTTTCCTTATCACATAGGAGCAAATTGCGTGCAAAATGAAAGCAGCCTCGTATTCCCTCACGGAGTGTCTCCTCAGTGCATGGTGGATTGTTTCTGCGGCAGAGTTTGTCATGAGGCCGTCCTGCAGCAGTTTCTGACACTTTACAACAAAGGCGTCTTCAGGGCCTTGCTAGTAAAGAGATGAGGTGGCTCTCTGCGCCCTCAGGAAACAAGGCCCTCCTGGAGTATTACAAACCTGTGGAGAAAACCGCCAACAACGAGAGGCTGTCTTCTGTGCACTTGAATGCAGAAGTCCCTCAACACACAGCACATCACACCGAGAACATAACTGCCCACCATACACATGAACCACGGTTCTCAGAGTGAACACAACACACCCAGTGAGGCACACTGACCAAGCTTGACCACACACAGTACACACATCACAAATTACACTCCTTACTCAAAGACCCAGGCACACACACAACCTGTCAAACACAACCGCGAACATAGAAACCAACATGCAAAACACACACCGTCCACAACAGAAAGAACTCAAAAATTATGCAACACACATTTCACACACTACACACAATCACTCCAAACACACATAAAACAGACAGCACACACAGCCTCACAGAATGCACAATGCCAAACACACAACATATACACAAAGATATCAGTCCTAACACACAGTGTCTCACTCAACAAGCAAAACACACAGACCACAGAACACACAGAGTACAATACACACAACACAAACACAACTCACAGAACCACACATCACACGACACACACAAGCATCCCGCACAGAAAGTATCACAACTCATAACACACACAACACTCCCAAATCCATAGGCAAAACACATATAACCAACAAAGACAAGTGGCACACATTTCACACACTGCCCACTGCACACACAATCACGCACAGACACACCACACATACATCCTCACACAGGAGCACAACGCACTACACACACGCAACACAGAAACACGCAACACAACAGACACAATAAACACACCACACCCTTGAAGGCACATAAGTACTGCTCACAATGCACACGAAAACCATTGCACAGACCACATACTGTATGCAAGAGATGTACAAAACAAGCACAGCCACACACAGTCAACACATCTTACATCATGTGCATAACTCCAACAGCCAAACACACACACAGCCTCTCTCACACAACACACAAAACACAACCACACACACAAAACTGACACAACACATACAAATGCACACAAAACTGACGAAACGCGTGCAACACACATAGCACACTGCACACAACACGCACAACCACAATCTAATCATAGAGAACACATGCATCCCCACGCGCACACAGCACGAACGAAAACACACCCACACACAACATACACATGCACACAACACACCCGACACAAGGCGAACCCATCATTACACACAATGCTGAAATGACACAGCCCACGCAACATCTACCCAGTATGTCACACACAGAAAGCCTAAAGGCAGCACTCACACCACCCAGAACACAGCACATAACAACAAACAAGAGAATTTATAAGACTCGGAAACCACATTGCGAGCTGAATTCGTTGTATGCGGGTATTTTCCTGACAGCCAGGCTTCCTCAGCAAAACCTCACGTTAATGGCCTCACAAATGAGCTCCCGACACTCAGCAAAAGATATCTCTACAGAGCAGACTTCACTCATGCGCTTAGAGTGCAGTCACACAGGACTGACACGGAAAACACATTGCCTGCTGAATTCGTTGTATGCGGGTATTTTCCTGATGGCCAGTCTTCCTCAGCAAAACCTCACGTTAATGGCCACACAAATGAGCACCCAACACCTAGCAAAAGAGAGCTCTACGCAGCAGACCTCTTTCAGGCGCTTAGAGAGCGGGCACACATTCCAGACACGGAAACCACATTGCGAGCTGAATTCGGTGTATGCGGGCATTTTCCTGATGGCCAGGCTTCGTCAACAAAGCCTCACGTTAATGTTCACCTAAATGAGCACACGACACTCAGCAAAAGAGAGCTCTACACAGAAATCCTCTTTCCGGCGCTTAGAGAGCAGGCACACAGGGCAGACACGGAAACCACATTGCAAGTTCAATTCGTTGTATGCGGGTATTTTCCTGATGGCCAGGATTCCTCAGCATAACCTCACGTGAATGGCCACAAGAATGAGCACCCGACACTGAGCAAAAGACATCTCTACAGAGCAGACTTCACTCATGCACTTAGAGTGCAGTCACACAGGACAGACACGGAAACCACATTGCGAGCTGAATTCGGTGTATGCGGTTCTTTTCCTGACGGCCAGGCTTCCTCAGCAAGGCCTCACGTTTCTGGCCACACAAATGAGCACCCGGCTCTCAGCAAAAGACATCTACACCGAGCAGACTTCACTCATGCACTTAGAGTGCAGTCACAGAGGACAGACACGGTAACTACATTGCGAGCTAAATTCTTTGTATGCGGGTATTTTCCTGATGACCAGTCTTCCTCAGTAACACTTCACGTTAATGGCAACGCAAATGAGCACCCGACACTCAGCAGAGGAGAGCTCCACACGGCAGACCACTTTCAGGCGCTTAGAGAGCAGGCACACATTACAGACACGGAAACCACATTGCGAGCTGAATTCGTTGTATGCGGGCATTTTCCTGATGGCCAGGCTTCCTCAACAAAGCCTCACGTTAATGGTCACCCAAATGAGCACACAACACTCAGCTAAAGAGAGCTCTGCAGGGCAAAACCTCTTCCAGGTGCTTAGAGTGCAGGCACACAGGACAGACACGGAAACCACATTGCGAGCTAAATTCGTTGTATGCGGGCATAGTGCCGGACGGCCAGGCTTCCTCAGCAAAGCCTCACGTTCATGGCCACACAGACATGGTTGAAAGCACATTGAAAGCTCTGTTTCAGCCTCCACTGCCAGGGCTTCAATGATTCCTTGAGTGGGCCATCCTGCAGTGCTTTCTTTCAGTCACATAAGCTGAATCCAAAGCTGACTTGCCTCCACTGCTGTCACTACAATGCATCATCTTCTGCAACTTCCAGTGTCGCTAGAGCAAAGGCCTATTCGCAGCCCACCCACATCTTTGAGATAGAGGGCATACAGAGAAGACCGCGTTCTACTGCAATGTTTGCTGTTTTCCTTATCACATAGGAGCAAATTGCGTGCAAAATGAAAGCAGCCTCGTATTCCCTCACGGAGTGTCTCCTCAGTGCATGGTGGATTGTTTCTGCGGCAGAGTTTGTCATGAGGCCGTCCTGCAGCAGTTTCTGACACTTTACAACAAAGGCGTCTTCAGGGCCTTGCTAGTAAAGAGATGAGGTGGCTCTCTGCGCCCTCAGGAAACAAGGCCCTCCTGGAGTATTACAAACCTGTGGAGAAAACCGCCAACAACGAGAGGCTGTCTTCTGTGCACTTGAATGCAGAAGTCCCTCAACACACAGCACATCACACCGAGAACATAACTGCCCACCATACACATGAACCACGGTTCTCAGAGTGAACACAACACACCCAGTGAGGCACACTGACCAAGCTTGACCACACACAGTACACACATCACAAATTACACTCCTTACTCAAAGACCCAGGCACACACACAACCTGTCAAACACAACCGCGAACATAGAAACCAACATGCAAAACACACACCGTCCACAACAGAAAGAACTCAAAAATTATGCAACACACATTTCACACACTACACACAATCACTCCAAACACACATAAAACAGACAGCACACACAGCCTCACAGAATGCACAATGCCAAACACACAACATATACACAAAGATATCAGTCCTAACACACAGTGTCTCACTCAACAAGCAAAACACACAGACCACAGAACACACAGAGTACAATACACACAACACAAACACAACTCACAGAACCACACATCACACGACACACACAAGCATCCCGCACAGAAAGTATCACAACTCATAACACACACAACACTCCCAAATCCATAGGCAAAACACATATAACCAACAAAGACAAGTGGCACACATTTCACACACTGCCCACTGCACACACAATCACGCACAGACACACCACACATACATCCTCACACAGGAGCACAACGCACTACACACACGCAACACAGAAACACGCAACACAACAGACACAATAAACACACCACACCCTTGAAGGCACATAAGTACTGCTCACAATGCACACGAAAACCATTGCACAGACCACATACTGTATGCAAGAGATGTACAAAACAAGCACAGCCACACACAGTCAACACATCTTACATCATGTGCATAACTCCAACAGCCAAACACACACACAGCCTCTCTCACACAACACACAAAACACAACCACACACACAAAACTGACACAACACATACAAATGCACACAAAACTGACGAAACGCGTGCAACACACATAGCACACTGCACACAACACGCACAACCACAATCTAATCATAGAGAACACATGCATCCCCACGCGCACACAGCACGAACGAAAACACACCCACACACAACATACACATGCACACAACACACCCGACACAAGGCGAACCCATCATTACACACAATGCTGAAATGACACAGCCCACGCAACATCTACCCAGTATGTCACACACAGAAAGCCTAAAGGCAGCACTCACACCACCCAGAACACAGCACATAACAACAAACAAGAGAATTTATAAGACTCGGAAACCACATTGCGAGCTGAATTCGTTGTATGCGGGTATTTTCCTGACAGCCAGGCTTCCTCAGCAAAACCTCACGTTAATGGCCTCACAAATGAGCTCCCGACACTCAGCAAAAGATATCTCTACAGAGCAGACTTCACTCATGCGCTTAGAGTGCAGTCACACAGGACTGACACGGAAAACACATTGCCTGCTGAATTCGTTGTATGCGGGTATTTTCCTGATGGCCAGTCTTCCTCAGCAAAACCTCACGTTAATGGCCACACAAATGAGCACCCAACACCTAGCAAAAGAGAGCTCTACGCAGCAGACCTCTTTCAGGCGCTTAGAGAGCGGGCACACATTCCAGACACGGAAACCACATTGCGAGCTGAATTCGGTGTATGCGGGCATTTTCCTGATGGCCAGGCTTCGTCAACAAAGCCTCACGTTAATGTTCACCTAAATGAGCACACGACACTCAGCAAAAGAGAGCTCTACACAGAAATCCTCTTTCCGGCGCTTAGAGAGCAGGCACACAGGGCAGACACGGAAACCACATTGCAAGTTCAATTCGTTGTATGCGGGTATTTTCCTGATGGCCAGGATTCCTCAGCATAACCTCACGTGAATGGCCACAAGAATGAGCACCCGACACTGAGCAAAAGACATCTCTACAGAGCAGACTTCACTCATGCACTTAGAGTGCAGTCACACAGGACAGACACGGAAACCACATTGCGAGCTGAATTCGGTGTATGCGGTTCTTTTCCTGACGGCCAGGCTTCCTCAGCAAGGCCTCACGTTTCTGGCCACACAAATGAGCACCCGGCTCTCAGCAAAAGACATCTACACCGAGCAGACTTCACTCATGCACTTAGAGTGCAGTCACAGAGGACAGACACGGTAACTACATTGCGAGCTAAATTCTTTGTATGCGGGTATTTTCCTGATGACCAGTCTTCCTCAGTAACACTTCACGTTAATGGCAACGCAAATGAGCACCCGACACTCAGCAAAGGAGAGCTCCACACGGCAGACCACTTTCAGGCGCTTAGAGAGCAGGCACACATTACAGACACGGAAACCACATTGCGAGCTGAATTCGTTGTATGCGGGCATTTTCCTGATGGCCAGGCTTCCTCAACAAAGCCTCACGTTAATGGTCACCCAAATGAGCACACAACACTCAGCTAAAGAGAGCTCTGCAGGGCAAAACCTCTTCCAGGTGCTTAGAGTGCAGGCACACAGGACAGACACGGAAACCACATTGCGAGCTAAATTCGTTGTATGCGGGCATAGTGCCGGACGGCCAGGCTTCCTCAGCAAAGCCTCACGTTCATGGCCACACAGACATGGTTGAAAGCACATTGAAAGCTCTGTTTCAGCCTCCACTGCCAGGGCTTCAATGATTCCTTGAGTGGGCCATCCTGCAGTGCTTTCTTTCAGTCACATAAGCTGAATCCAAAGCTGACTTGCCTCCACTGCTGTCACTACAATGCATCATCTTCTGCAACTTCCAGTGTCGCTAGAGCAAAGGCCTATTCGCAGCCCACCCACATCTTTGAGATAGAGGGCATACAGAGAAGACCGCGTTCTACTGCAATGTTTGCTGTTTTCCTTATCACATAGGAGCAAATTGCGTGCAAAATGAAAGCAGCCTCGTATTCCCTCACGGAGTGTCTCCTCGGTGCATGGTGGATTGTTTCTGCGGCAGAGTTTGTCATGAGGCCGTCCTGCAGCAGTTTCTGACACTTTACAACAAAGGCGTCTTCAGGGCCTTGCTAGTAAAGAGATGAGGTGGCTCTCTGCGCCCTCAGGAAACAAGGCCCTCCTGGAGTATTACAAACCTGTGGAGAAAACCGCCAACAACGAGAGGCTGTCTTCTGTGCACTTGAATGCAGAAGTCCCTCAACACACAGCACATCACACCGAGAACATAACTGCCCACCATACACATGAACCACGGTTCTCAGAGTGAACACAACACACCCAGTGAGGCACACTGACCAAGCTTGACCACACACAGTACACACATCACAAATTACACTCCTTACTCAAAGACCCAGGCACACACACAACCTGTCAAACACAACCGCGAACATAGAAACCAACATGCAAAACACACACCGTCCACAACAGAAAGAACTCAAAAATTATGCAACACACATTTCACACACTACACACAATCACTCCAAACACACATAAAACAGACAGCACACACAGCCTCACAGAATGCACAATGCCAAACACACAACATATACACAAAGATATCAGTCCTAACACACAGTGTCTCACTCAACAAGCAAAACACACAGACCACAGAACACACAGAGTACAATACACACAACACAAACACAACTCACAGAACCACGCATCACACGACACACACAAGCATCCCGCACAGAAAGTATCACAACTCATAACACACACAACACTCCCAAATCCATAGGCAAAACACATATAACCAACAAAGACAAGTGGCACACATTTCACACACTGCCCACTGCACACACAATCACGCACAGACACACCACACATACATCCTCACACAGGAGCACAACGCACTACACACACGCAACACAGAAACACGCAACACAACAGACACAATAAACACACCACACCCTTGAAGGCACATAAGTACTGCTCACAATGCACACGAAAACCATTGCACAGACCACATACTGTATGCAAGAGATGTACAAAACAAGCACAGCCACACACAGTCAACACATCTTACATCATGTGCATAACTCCAACAGCCAAACACACACACAGCCTCTCTCACACAACACACAAAACACAACCACACACACAAAACTGACACAACACATACAAATGCACACAAAACTGACGAAACGCGTGCAACACACATAGCACACTGCACACAACACGCACAACCACAATCTAATCATAGAGAACACATGCATCCCCACGCGCACACAGCACGAACGAAAACACACCCACACACAACATACACATGCACACAACACACCCGACACAAGGCGAACCCATCATTACACACAATGCTGAAATGACACAGCCCACGCAACATCTACCCAGTATGTCACACACAGAAAGCCTAAAGGCAGCACTCACACCACCCAGAACACAGCACATAACAACAAACAAGAGAATTTATAAGACTCGGAAACCACATTGCGAGCTGAATTCGTTGTATGCGGGTATTTTCCTGACAGCCAGGCTTCCTCAGCAAAACCTCACGTTAATGGCCTCACAAATGAGCTCCCGACACTCAGCAAAAGATATCTCTACAGAGCAGACTTCACTCATGCGCTTAGAGTGCAGTCACACAGGACTGACACGGAAAACACATTGCCTGCTGAATTCGTTGTATGCGGGTATTTTCCTGATGGCCAGTCTTCCTCAGCAAAACCTCACGTTAATGGCCACACAAATGAGCACCCAACACCTAGCAAAAGAGAGCTCTACGCAGCAGACCTCTTTCAGGCGCTTAGAGAGCGGGCACACATTCCAGACACGGAAACCACATTGCGAGCTGAATTCGGTGTATGCGGGCATTTTCCTGATGGCCAGGCTTCGTCAACAAAGCCTCACGTTAATGTTCACCTAAATGAGCACACGACACTCAGCAAAAGAGAGCTCTACACAGAAATCCTCTTTCCGGCGCTTAGAGAGCAGGCACACAGGGCAGACACGGAAACCACATTGCAAGTTCAATTCGTTGTATGCGGGTATTTTCCTGATGGCCAGGATTCCTCAGCATAACCTCACGTGAATGGCCACAAGAATGAGCACCCGACACTGAGCAAAAGACATCTCTACAGAGCAGACTTCACTCATGCACTTAGAGTGCAGTCACACAGGACAGACACGGAAACCACATTGCGAGCTGAATTCGGTGTATGCGGTTCTTTTCCTGACGGCCAGGCTTCCTCAGCAAGGCCTCACGTTTCTGGCCACACAAATGAGCACCCGGCTCTCAGCAAAAGACATCTACACCGAGCAGACTTCACTCATGCACTTAGAGTGCAGTCACACAGGACAGACACGGTAACTACATTGCGAGCTAAATTCTTTGTATGCGGGTATTTTCCTGATGACCAGTCTTCCTCAGTAACACTTCACGTTAATGGCAACGCAAATGAGCACCCGACACTCAGCAAAGGAGAGCTCCACACGGCAGACCACTTTCAGGCGCTTAGAGAGCAGGCACACATTACAGACACGGAAACCACATTGCGAGCTGAATTCGTTGTATGCGGGCATTTTCCTGATGGCCAGGCTTCCTCAACAAAGCCTCACGTTAATGGTCACCCAAATGAGCACACAACACTCAGCTAAAGAGAGCTCTGCAGGGCAAAACCTCTTCCAGGTGCTTAGAGTGCAGGCACACAGGACAGACACGGAAACCACATTGCGAGCTAAATTCGTTGTATGCGGGCATAGTGCCGGACGGCCAGGCTTCCTCAGCAAAGCCTCACGTTCATGGCCACACAGACATGGTTGAAAGCACATTGAAAGCTCTGTTTCAGCCTCCACTGCCAGGGCTTCAATGATTCCTTGAGTGGGCCATCCTGCAGTGCTTTCTTTCAGTCACATAAGCTGAATCCAAAGCTGACTTGCCTCCACTGCTGTCACTACAATGCATCATCTTCTGCAACTTCCAGTGTCGCTAGAGCAAAGGCCTATTCGCAGCCCACCCACATCTTTGAGATAGAGGGCATACAGAGAAGACCGCGTTCTACTGCAATGTTTGCTGTTTTCCTTATCACATAGGAGCAAATTGCGTGCAAAATGAAAGCAGCCTCGTATTCCCTCACGGAGTGTCTCCTCAGTGCATGGTGGATTGTTTCTGCGGCAGAGTTTGTCATGAGGCCGTCCTGCAGCAGTTTCTGACACTTTACAACAAAGGCGTCTTCAGGGCCTTGCTAGTAAAGAGATGAGGTGGCTCTCTGCGCCCTCAGGAAACAAGGCCCTCCTGGAGTATTACAAACCTGTGGAGAAAACCGCCAACAACGAGAGGCTGTCTTCTGTGCACTTGAATGCAGAAGTCCCTCAACACACAGCACATCACACCGAGAACATAACTGCCCACCATACACATGAACCACGGTTCTCAGAGTGAACACAACACACCCAGTGAGGCACACTGACCAAGCTTGACCACACACAGTACACACATCACAAATTACACTCCTTACTCAAAGACCCAGGCACACACACAACCTGTCAAACACAACCGCGAACATAGAAACCAACATGCAAAACACACACCGTCCACAACAGAAAGAACTCAAAAATTATGCAACACACATTTCACACACTACACACAATCACTCCAAACACACATAAAACAGACAGCACACACAGCCTCACAGAATGCACAATGCCAAACACACAACATATACACAAAGATATCAGTCCTAACACACAGTGTCTCACTCAACAAGCAAAACACACAGACCACAGAACACACAGAGTACAATACACACAACACAAACACAACTCACAGAACCACGCATCACACGACACACACAAGCATCCCGCACAGAAAGTATCACAACTCATAACACACACAACACTCCCAAATCCATAGGCAAAACACATATAACCAACAAAGACAAGTGGCACACATTTCACACACTGCCCACTGCACACACAATCACGCACAGACACACCACACATACATCCTCACACAGGAGCACAACGCACTACACACACGCAACACAGAAACACGCAACACAACAGACACAATAAACACACCACACCCTTGAAGGCACATAAGTACTGCTCACAATGCACACGAAAACCATTGCACAGACCACATACTGTATGCAAGAGATGTACAAAACAAGCACAGCCACACACAGTCAACACATCTTACATCATGTGCATAACTCCAACAGCCAAACACACACACAGCCTCTCTCACACAACACACAAAACACAACCACACACACAAAACTGACACAACACATACAAATGCACACAAAACTGACGAAACGCGTGCAACACACATAGCACACTGCACACAACACGCACAACCACAATCTAATCATAGAGAACACATGCATCCCCACGCGCACACAGCACGAACGAAAACACACCCACACACAACATACACATGCACACAACACACCCGACACAAGGCGAACCCATCATTACACACAATGCTGAAATGACACAGCCCACGCAACATCTACCCAGTATGTCACACACAGAAAGCCTAAAGGCAGCACTCACACCACCCAGAACACAGCACATAACAACAAACAAGAGAATTTATAAGACTCGGAAACCACATTGCGAGCTGAATTCGTTGTATGCGGGTATTTTCCTGACAGCCAGGCTTCCTCAGCAAAACCTCACGTTAATGGCCTCACAAATGAGCTCCCGACACTCAGCAAAAGATATCTCTACAGAGCAGACTTCACTCATGCGCTTAGAGTGCAGTCACACAGGACTGACACGGAAAACACATTGCCTGCTGAATTCGTTGTATGCGGGTATTTTCCTGATGGCCAGTCTTCCTCAGCAAAACCTCACGTTAATGGCCACACAAATGAGCACCCAACACCTAGCAAAAGAGAGCTCTACGCAGCAGACCTCTTTCAGGCGCTTAGAGAGCGGGCACACATTCCAGACACGGAAACCACATTGCGAGCTGAATTCGGTGTATGCGGGCATTTTCCTGATGGCCAGGCTTCGTCAACAAAGCCTCACGTTAATGTTCACCTAAATGAGCACACGACACTCAGCAAAAGCTGTACACAGAGCTAGAGAGCAGGCACACATTACAGACACAGAAACCACAATGCGAGCTGAATTCGTTGTATGCGGGCATTTTCCTGATGGCCAGGCTTCGTCAACAAAGCCTCACGTTAATGTTCACCTAAATGAGCACACGACACTCAGCAAAAGAGAGCTCTACACAGAAATCCTCTTTCAGGTGCTTAGAGTGCAGGCACACAGGGCAGACACGGAAACCACATTGCAAGTTCAATTCGTTGTATGCGGGTATTTTCCTGATGGCCAGGATTCCTCAGCATAACCTCACGTGAATGGCCACAAGAATGAGCACCCGACACTGAGCAAAAGACATCTCTACAGAGCAGACTTCACTCATGCACTTAGAGTGCAGTCACACAGGACAGACACGGAAACCACATTGCGAGCTGAATTCGGTGTATGCGGTTCTTTTCCTGACGGCCAGGCTTCCTCAGCAAGGCCTCACGTTTCTGGCCACACAAATGAGCACCCGGCTCTCAGCAAAAGACATCTACACCGAGCAGACTTCACTCATGCACTTAGAGTGCAGTCACACAGGACAGACACGGTAACTACATTGCGAGCTAAATTCTTTGTATGCGGGTATTTTCCTGATGACCAGTCTTCCTCAGTAACACTTCACGTTAATGGCAACGCAAATGAGCACCCGACACTCAGCAAAGGAGAGCTCCACACGGCAGACCACTTTCAGGCGCTTAGAGAGCAGGCACACATTACAGACACGGAAACCACATTGCGAGCTGAATTCGTTGTATGCGGGCATTTTCCTGATGGCCAGGCTTCCTCAACAAAGCCTCACGTTAATGGTCACCCAAATGAGCACACAACACTCAGCTAAAGAGAGCTCTGCAGGGCAAAACCTCTTCCAGGTGCTTAGAGTGCAGGCACACAGGACAGACACGGAAACCACATTGCGAGCTAAATTCGTTGTATGCGGGCATAGTGCCGGACGGCCAGGCTTCCTCAGCAAAGCCTCACGTTCATGGCCACACAGACATGGTTGAAAGCACATTGAAAGCTCTGTTTCAGCCTCCACTGCCAGGGCTTCAATGATTCCTTGAGTGGGCCATCCTGCAGTGCTTTCTTTCAGTCACATAAGCTGAATCCAAAGCTGACTTGCCTCCACTGCTGTCACTACAATGCATCATCTTCTGCAACTTCCAGTGTCGCTAGAGCAAAGGCCTATTCGCAGCCCACCCACATCTTTGAGATAGAGGGCATACAGAGAAGACCGCGTTCTACTGCAATGTTTGCTGTTTTCCTTATCACATAGGAGCAAATTGCGTGCAAAATGAAAGCAGCCTCGTATTCCCTCACGGAGTGTCTCCTCAGTGCATGGTGGATTGTTTCTGCGGCAGAGTTTGTCATGAGGCCGTCCTGCAGCAGTTTCTGACACTTTACAACAAAGGCGTCTTCAGGGCCTTGCTAGTAAAGAGATGAGGTGGCTCTCTGCGCCCTCAGGAAACAAGGCCCTCCTGGAGTATTACAAACCTGTGGAGAAAACCGCCAACAACGAGAGGCTGTCTTCTGTGCACTTGAATGCAGAAGTCCCTCAACACACAGCACATCACACCGAGAACATAACTGCCCACCATACACATGAACCACGGTTCTCAGAGTGAACACAACACACCCAGTGAGGCACACTGACCAAGCTTGACCACACACAGTACACACATCACAAATTACACTCCTTACTCAAAGACCCAGGCACACACACAACCTGTCAAACACAACCGCGAACATAGAAACCAACATGCAAAACACACACCGTCCACAACAGAAAGAACTCAAAAATTATGCAACACACATTTCACACACTACACACAATCACTCCAAACACACATAAAACAGACAGCACACACAGCCTCACAGAATGCACAATGCCAAACACACAACATATACACAAAGATATCAGTCCTAACACACAGTGTCTCACTCAACAAGCAAAACACACAGACCACAGAACACACAGAGTACAATACACACAACACAAACACAACTCACAGAACCACACATCACACGACACACACAAGCATCCCGCACAGAAAGTATCACAACTCATAACACACACAACACTCCCAAATCCATAGGCAAAACACATATAACCAACAAAGACAAGTGGCACACATTTCACACACTGCCCACTGCACACACAATCACGCACAGACACACCACACATACATCCTCACACAGGAGCACAACGCACTACACACACGCAACACAGAAACACGCAACACAACAGACACAATAAACACACCACACCCTTGAAGGCACATAAGTACTGCTCACAATGCACACGAAAACCATTGCACAGACCACATACTGTATGCAAGAGATGTACAAAACAAGCACAGCCACACACAGTCAACACATCTTACATCATGTGCATAACTCCAACAGCCAAACACACACACAGCCTCTCTCACACAACACACAAAACACAACCACACACACAAAACTGACACAACACATACAAATGCACACAAAACTGACGAAACGCGTGCAACACACATAGCACACTGCACACAACACGCACAACCACAATCTAATCATAGAGAACACATGCATCCCCACGCGCACACAGCACGAACGAAAACACACCCACACACAACATACACATGCACACAACACACCCGACACAAGGCGAACCCATCATTACACACAATGCTGAAATGACACAGCCCACGCAACATCTACCCAGTATGTCACACACAGAAAGCCTAAAGGCAGCACTCACACCACCCAGAACACAGCACATAACAACAAACAAGAGAATTTATAAGACTCGGAAACCACATTGCGAGCTGAATTCGTTGTATGCGGGTATTTTCCTGACAGCCAGGCTTCCTCAGCAAAACCTCACGTTAATGGCCTCACAAATGAGCTCCCGACACTCAGCAAAAGATATCTCTACAGAGCAGACTTCACTCATGCGCTTAGAGTGCAGTCACACAGGACTGACACGGAAAACACATTGCCTGCTGAATTCGTTGTATGCGGGTATTTTCCTGATGGCCAGTCTTCCTCAGCAAAACCTCACGTTAATGGCCACACAAATGAGCACCCAACACCTAGCAAAAGAGAGCTCTACGCAGCAGACCTCTTTCAGGCGCTTAGAGAGCGGGCACACATTCCAGACACGGAAACCACATTGCGAGCTGAATTCGGTGTATGCGGGCATTTTCCTGATGGCCAGGCTTCGTCAACAAAGCCTCACGTTAATGTTCACCTAAATGAGCACACGACACTCAGCCAAAGAGAGCTGTACACAGAAATCCTCTTTCCGGCGCTTAGAGAGCAGGCACACATTACAGACACAGAAACCACAATGCGAGCTGAATTCGTTGTATGCGGGCATTTTCCTGATGGCCAGGCTTCGTCAACAAAGCCTCACGTTAATGTTCACCTAAATGAGCACACGACACTCAGCAAAAGAGAGCTCTACACAGAAATCCTCTTTCAGGTGCTTAGAGTGCAGGCACACAGGGCAGACACGGAAACCACATTGCAAGTTCAATTCGTTGTATGCGGGTATTTTCCTGATGGCCAGGATTCCTCAGCATAACCTCACGTGAATGGCCACAAGAATGAGCACCCGACACTGAGCAAAAGACATCTCTACAGAGCAGACTTCACTCATGCACTTAGAGTGCAGTCACACAGGACAGACACGGAAACCACATTGCGAGCTGAATTCGGTGTATGCGGTTCTTTTCCTGACGGCCAGGCTTCCTCAGCAAGGCCTCACGTTTCTGGCCACACAAATGAGCACCCGGCTCTCAGCAAAAGACATCTACACCGAGCAGACTTCACTCATGCACTTAGAGTGCAGTCACACAGGACAGACACGGTAACTACATTGCGAGCTAAATTCTTTGTATGCGGGTATTTTCCTGATGACCAGTCTTCCTCAGTAACACTTCACGTTAATGGCAACGCAAATGAGCACCCGACACTCAGCAAAGGAGAGCTCCACACGGCAGACCACTTTCAGGCGCTTAGAGAGCAGGCACACATTACAGACACGGAAACCACATTGCGAGCTGAATTCGTTGTATGCGGGCATTTTCCTGATGGCCAGGCTTCCTCAACAAAGCCTCACGTTAATGGTCACCCAAATGAGCACACAACACTCAGCTAAAGAGAGCTCTGCAGGGCAAAACCTCTTCCAGGTGCTTAGAGTGCAGGCACACAGGACAGACACGGAAACCACATTGCGAGCTAAATTCGTTGTATGCGGGCATAGTGCCGGACGGCCAGGCTTCCTCAGCAAAGCCTCACGTTCATGGCCACACAGACATGGTTGAAAGCACATTGAAAGCTCTGTTTCAGCCTCCACTGCCAGGGCTTCAATGATTCCTTGAGTGGGCCATCCTGCAGTGCTTTCTTTCAGTCACATAAGCTGAATCCAAAGCTGACTTGCCTCCACTGCTGTCACTACAATGCATCATCTTCTGCAACTTCCAGTGTCGCTAGAGCAAAGGCCTATTCGCAGCCCACCCACATCTTTGAGATAGAGGGCATACAGAGAAGACCGCGTTCTACTGCAATGTTTGCTGTTTTCCTTATCACATAGGAGCAAATTGCGTGCAAAATGAAAGCAGCCTCGTATTCCCTCACGGAGTGTCTCCTCGGTGCATGGTGGATTGTTTCTGCGGCAGAGTTTGTCATGAGGCCGTCCTGCAGCAGTTTCTGACACTTTACAACAAAGGCGTCTTCAGGGCCTTGCTAGTAAAGAGATGAGGTGGCTCTCTGCGCCCTCAGGAAACAAGGCCCTCCTGGAGTATTACAAACCTGTGGAGAAAACCGCCAACAACGAGAGGCTGTCTTCTGTGCACTTGAATGCAGAAGTCCCTCAACACACAGCACATCACACCGAGAACATAACTGCCCACCATACACATGAACCACGGTTCTCAGAGTGAACACAACACACCCAGTGAGGCACACTGACCAAGCTTGACCACACACAGTACACACATCACAAATTACACTCCTTACTCAAAGACCCAGGCACACACACAACCTGTCAAACACAACCGCGAACATAGAAACCAACATGCAAAACACACACCGTCCACAACAGAAAGAACTCAAAAATTATGCAACACACATTTCACACACTACACACAATCACTCCAAACACACATAAAACAGACAGCACACACAGCCTCACAGAATGCACAATGCCAAACACACAACATATACACAAAGATATCAGTCCTAACACACAGTGTCTCACTCAACAAGCAAAACACACAGACCACAGAACACACAGAGTACAATACACACAACACAAACACAACTCACAGAACCACACATCACACGACACACACAAGCATCCCGCACAGAAAGTATCACAACTCATAACACACACAACACTCCCAAATCCATAGGCAAAACACATATAACCAACAAAGACAAGTGGCACACATTTCACACACTGCCCACTGCACACACAATCACGCACAGACACACCACACATACATCCTCACACAGGAGCACAACGCACTACACACACGCAACACAGAAACACGCAACACAACAGACACAATAAACACACCACACCCTTGAAGGCACATAAGTACTGCTCACAATGCACACGAAAACCATTGCACAGACCACATACTGTATGCAAGAGATGTACAAAACAAGCACAGCCACACACAGTCAACACATCTTACATCATGTGCATAACTCCAACAGCCAAACACACACACAGCCTCTCTCACACAACACACAAAACACAACCACACACACAAAACTGACACAACACATACAAATGCACACAAAACTGACGAAACGCGTGCAACACACATAGCACACTGCACACAACACGCACAACCACAATCTAATCATAGAGAACACATGCATCCCCACGCGCACACAGCACGAACGAAAACACACCCACACACAACATACACATGCACACAACACACCCGACACAAGGCGAACCCATCATTACACACAATGCTGAAATGACACAGCCCACGCAACATCTACCCAGTATGTCACACACAGAAAGCCTAAAGGCAGCACTCACACCACCCAGAACACAGCACATAACAACAAACAAGAGAATTTATAAGACTCGGAAACCACATTGCGAGCTGAATTCGTTGTATGCGGGTATTTTCCTGACAGCCAGGCTTCCTCAGCAAAACCTCACGTTAATGGCCTCACAAATGAGCTCCCGACACTCAGCAAAAGATATCTCTACAGAGCAGACTTCACTCATGCGCTTAGAGTGCAGTCACACAGGACTGACACGGAAAACACATTGCCTGCTGAATTCGTTGTATGCGGGTATTTTCCTGATGGCCAGTCTTCCTCAGCAAAACCTCACGTTAATGGCCACACAAATGAGCACCCAACACCTAGCAAAAGAGAGCTCTACGCAGCAGACCTCTTTCAGGCGCTTAGAGAGCGGGCACACATTCCAGACACGGAAACCACATTGCGAGCTGAATTCGGTGTATGCGGGCATTTTCCTGATGGCCAGGCTTCGTCAACAAAGCCTCACGTTAATGTTCACCTAAATGAGCACACGACACTCAGCCAAAGAGAGCTGTACACAGAAATCCTCTTTCCGGCGCTTAGAGAGCAGGCACACATTACAGACACAGAAACCACAATGCGAGCTGAATTCGTTGTATGCGGGCATTTTCCTGATGGCCAGGCTTCGTCAACAAAGCCTCACGTTAATGTTCACCTAAATGAGCACACGACACTCAGCAAAAGAGAGCTCTACACAGAAATCCTCTTTCAGGTGCTTAGAGTGCAGGCACACAGGGCAGACACGGAAACCACATTGCAAGTTCAATTCGTTGTATGCGGGTATTTTCCTGATGGCCAGGATTCCTCAGCATAACCTCACGTGAATGGCCACAAGAATGAGCACCCGACACTGAGCAAAAGACATCTCTACAGAGCAGACTTCACTCATGCACTTAGAGTGCAGTCACACAGGACAGACACGGAAACCACATTGCGAGCTGAATTCGGTGTATGCGGTTCTTTTCCTGACGGCCAGGCTTCCTCAGCAAGGCCTCACGTTTCTGGCCACACAAATGAGCACCCGGCTCTCAGCAAAAGACATCTACACCGAGCAGACTTCACTCATGCACTTAGAGTGCAGTCACACAGGACAGACACGGTAACTACATTGCGAGCTAAATTCTTTGTATGCGGGTATTTTCCTGATGACCAGTCTTCCTCAGTAACACTTCACGTTAATGGCAACGCAAATGAGCACCCGACACTCAGCAAAGGAGAGCTCCACACGGCAGACCACTTTCAGGCGCTTAGAGAGCAGGCACACATTACAGACACGGAAACCACATTGCGAGCTGAATTCGTTGTATGCGGGCATTTTCCTGATGGCCAGGCTTCCTCAACAAAGCCTCACGTTAATGGTCACCCAAATGAGCACACAACACTCAGCTAAAGAGAGCTCTGCAGGGCAAAACCTCTTCCAGGTGCTTAGAGTGCAGGCACACAGGACAGACACGGAAACCACATTGCGAGCTAAATTCGTTGTATGCGGGCATAGTGCCGGACGGCCAGGCTTCCTCAGCAAAGCCTCACGTTCATGGCCACACAGACATGGTTGAAAGCACATTGAAAGCTCTGTTTCAGCCTCCACTGCCAGGGCTTCAATGATTCCTTGAGTGGGCCATCCTGCAGTGCTTTCTTTCAGTCACATAAGCTGAATCCAAAGCTGACTTGCCTCCACTGCTGTCACTACAATGCATCATCTTCTGCAACTTCCAGTGTCGCTAGAGCAAAGGCCTATTCGCAGCCCACCCACATCTTTGAGATAGAGGGCATACAGAGAAGACCGCGTTCTACTGCAATGTTTGCTGTTTTCCTTATCACATAGGAGCAAATTGCGTGCAAAATGAAAGCAGCCTCGTATTCCCTCACGGAGTGTCTCCTCGGTGCATGGTGGATTGTTTCTGCGGCAGAGTTTGTCATGAGGCTCTCCTGCAGCAGTTTCTGACACTTTACAACAAAGGCGTCTTCAGGGCCTTGCTAGTAAAGAGATGAGGTGGCTCTCTGCGCCCTCAGGAAACAAGGCCCTCCTGGAGTATTACAAACCTGTGGAGAAAACCGCCAACAACGAGAGGCTGTCTTCTGTGCACTTGAATGCAGAAGTCCCTCAACACACAGCACATCACACCGAGAACATAACTGCCCACCATACACATGAACCACGGTTCTCAGAGTGAACACAACACACCCAGTGAGGCACACTGACCAAGCTTGACCACACACAGTACACACATCACAAATTACACTCCTTACTCAAAGACCCAGGCACACACACAACCTGTCAAACACAACCGCGAACATAGAAACCAACATGCAAAACACACACCGTCCACAACAGAAAGAACACAAAAATTATGCAACACACATTTCACACACTACACACAATCACTCCAAACACACATAAAACAGACAGCACACACAGCCTCACAGAATGCACAATGCCAAACACACAACATATACACAAAGATATCAGTCCTAACACACAGTGTCTCACTCAACAAGCAAAACACACAGACCACAGAACACACAGAGTACAATACACACAACACAAACACAACTCACAGAACCACACATCACACGACACACACAAGCATCCCGCACAGAAAGTATCACAACTCATAACACACACAACACTCCCAAATCCATAGGCAAAACACATATAACCAACAAAGACAAGTGGCACACATTTCACACACTGCCCACTGCACACACAATCACGCACAGACACACCACACATACATCCTCACACAGGAGCACAACGCACTACACACACGCAACACAGAAACACGCAACACAACAGACACAATAAACACACCACACCCTTGAAGGCACATAAGTACTGCTCACAATGCACACGAAAACCATTGCACAGACCACATACTGTATGCAAGAGATGTACAAAACAAGCACAGCCACACACAGTCAACACATCTTACATCATGTGCATAACTCCAACAGCCAAACACACACACAGCCTCTCTCACACAACACACAAAACACAACCACACACACAAAACTGACACAACACATACAAATGCACACAAAACTGACGAAACGCGTGCAACACACATAGCACACTGCACACAACACGCACAACCACAATCTAATCATAGAGAACACATGCATCCCCACGCGCACACAGCACGAACGAAAACACACCCACACACAACATACACATGCACACAACACACCCGACACAAGGCGAACCCATCATTACACACAATGCTGAAATGACACAGCCCACGCAACATCTACCCAGTATGTCACACACAGAAAGCCTAAAGGCAGCACTCACACCACCCAGAACACAGCACATAACAACAAACAAGAGAATTTATAAGACTCGGAAACCACATTGCGAGCTGAATTCGTTGTATGCGGGTATTTTCCTGACAGCCAGGCTTCCTCAGCAAAACCTCACGTTAATGGCCTCACAAATGAGCTCCCGACACTCAGCAAAAGATATCTCTACAGAGCAGACTTCACTCATGCGCTTAGAGTGCAGTCACACAGGACTGACACGGAAAACACATTGCCTGCTGAATTCGTTGTATGCGGGTATTTTCCTGATGGCCAGTCTTCCTCAGCAAAACCTCACGTTAATGGCCACACAAATGAGCACCCAACACCTAGCAAAAGAGAGCTCTACGCAGCAGACCTCTTTCAGGCGCTTAGAGAGCGGGCACACATTCCAGACACGGAAACCACATTGCGAGCTGAATTCGGTGTATGCGGGCATTTTCCTGATGGCCAGGCTTCGTCAACAAAGCCTCACGTTAATGTTCACCTAAATGAGCACACGACACTCAGCCAAAGAGAGCTGTACACAGAAATCCTCTTTCCGGCGCTTAGAGAGCAGGCACACATTACAGACACAGAAACCACAATGCGAGCTGAATTCGTTGTATGCGGGCATTTTCCTGATGGCCAGGCTTCGTCAACAAAGCCTCACGTTAATGTTCACCTAAATGAGCACACGACACTCAGCAAAAGAGAGCTCTACACAGAAATCCTCTTTCAGGTGCTTAGAGTGCAGGCACACAGGGCAGACACGGAAACCACATTGCAAGTTCAATTCGTTGTATGCGGGTATTTTCCTGATGGCCAGGATTCCTCAGCATAACCTCACGTGAATGGCCACAAGAATGAGCACCCGACACTGAGCAAAAGACATCTCTACAGAGCAGACTTCACTCATGCACTTAGAGTGCAGTCACACAGGACAGACACGGAAACCACATTGCGAGCTGAATTCGGTGTATGCGGTTCTTTTCCTGACGGCCAGGCTTCCTCAGCAAGGCCTCACGTTTCTGGCCACACAAATGAGCACCCGGCTCTCAGCAAAAGACATCTACACCGAGCAGACTTCACTCATGCACTTAGAGTGCAGTCACACAGGACAGACACGGTAACTACATTGCGAGCTAAATTCTTTGTATGCGGGTATTTTCCTGATGACCAGTCTTCCTCAGTAACACTTCACATTAATGGCAACGCAAATGAGCACCCGACACTCAGCAAAGGAGAGCTCCACACGGCAGACCACTTTCAGGCGCTTAGAGAGCAGGCACACATTACAGACACGGAAACCACATTGCGAGCTGAATTCGTTGTATGCGGGCATTTTCCTTATGGCCAGGCTTCCTCAACAAAGCCTCACGTTAATGGTCACCCAAATGAGCACACAACACTCAGCTAAAGAGAGCTCTGCAGGGCAAAACCTCTTCCAGGTGCTTAGAGTGCAGGCACACAGGACAGACACGGAAACCACATTGCGAGCTAAATTCGTTGTATGCGGGCATAGTGCCGGACGGCCAGGCTTCCTCAGCAAAGCCTCACGTTCATGGCCACACAGACATGGTTGAAAGCACATTGAAAGCTCTGTTTCAGCCTCCACTGCCAGGGCTTCAATGATTCCTTGAGTGGGCCATCCTGCAGTGCTTTCTTTCAGTCACATAAGCTGAATCCAAAGCTGACTTGCCTCCACTGCTGTCACTACAATGCATCATCTTCTGCAACTTCCAGTGTCGCTAGAGCAAAGGCCTATTCGCAGCCCACCCACATCTTTGAGATAGAGGGCATACAGAGAAGACCGCGTTCTACTGCAATGTTTGCTGTTTTCCTTATCACATAGGAGCAAATTGCGTGCAAAATGAAAGCAGCCTCGTATTCCCTCACGGAGTGTCTCCTCGGTGCATGGTGGATTGTTTCTGCGGCAGAGTTTGTCATGAGGCTCTCCTGCAGCAGTTTCTGACACTTTACAACAAAGGCGTCTTCAGGGCCTTGCTAGTAAAGAGATGAGGTGGCTCTCTGCGCCCTCAGGAAACAAGGCCCTCCTGGAGTATTACAAACCTGTGGAGAAAACCGCCAACAACGAGAGGCTGTCTTCTGTGCACTTGAATGCAGAAGTCCCTCAACACACAGCACATCACACCGAGAACATAACTGCCCACCATACACATGAACCACGGTTCTCAGAGTGAACACAACACACCCAGTGAGGCACACTGACCAAGCTTGACCACACACAGTACACACATCACAAATTACACTCCTTACTCAAAGACCCAGGCACACACACAACCTGTCAAACACAACCGCGAACATAGAAACCAACATGCAAAACACACACCGTCCACAACAGAAAGAACACAAAAATTATGCAACACACATTTCACACACTACACACAATCACTCCAAACACACATAAAACAGACAGCACACACAGCCTCACAGAATGCACAATGCCAAACACACAACATATACACAAAGATATCAGTCCTAACACACAGTGTCTCACTCAACAAGCAAAACACACAGACCACAGAACACACAGAGTACAATACACACAACACAAACACAACTCACAGAACCACACATCACACGACACACACAAGCATCCCGCACAGAAAGTATCACAACTCATAACACACACAACACTCCCAAATCCATAGGCAAAACACATATAACCAACAAAGACAAGTGGCACACATTTCACACACTGCCCACTGCACACACAATCACGCACAGACACACCACACATACATCCTCACACAGGAGCACAACGCACTACACACACGCAACACAGAAACACGCAACACAACAGACACAATAAACACACCACACCCTTGAAGGCACATAAGTACTGCTCACAATGCACACGAAAACCATTGCACAGACCACATACTGTATGCAAGAGATGTACAAAACAAGCACAGCCACACACAGTCAACACATCTTACATCATGTGCATAACTCCAACAGCCAAACACACACACAGCCTCTCTCACACAACACACAAAACACAACCACACACACAAAACTGACACAACACATACAAATGCACACAAAACTGACGAAACGCGTGCAACACACATAGCACACTGCACACAACACGCACAACCACAATCTAATCATAGAGAACACATGCATCCCCACGCGCACACAGCACGAACGAAAACACACCCACACACAACATACACATGCACACAACACACCCGACACAAGGCGAACCCATCATTACACACAATGCTGAAATGACACAGCCCACGCAACATCTACCCAGTATGTCACACACAGAAAGCCTAAAGGCAGCACTCACACCACCCAGAACACAGCACATAACAACAAACAAGAGAATTTATAAGACTCGGAAACCACATTGCGAGCTGAATTCGTTGTATGCGGGTATTTTCCTGACAGCCAGGCTTCCTCAGCAAAACCTCACGTTAATGGCCTCACAAATGAGCTCCCGACACTCAGCAAAAGATATCTCTACAGAGCAGACTTCACTCATGCGCTTAGAGTGCAGTCACACAGGACTGACACGGAAAACACATTGCCTGCTGAATTCGTTGTATGCGGGTATTTTCCTGATGGCCAGTCTTCCTCAGCAAAACCTCACGTTAATGGCCACACAAATGAGCACCCAACACCTAGCAAAAGAGAGCTCTACGCAGCAGACCTCTTTCAGGCGCTTAGAGAGCGGGCACACATTCCAGACACGGAAACCACATTGCGAGCTGAATTCGGTGTATGCGGGCATTTTCCTGATGGCCAGGCTTCGTCAACAAAGCCTCACGTTAATGTTCACCTAAATGAGCACACGACACTCAGCCAAAGAGAGCTGTACACAGAAATCCTCTTTCCGGCGCTTAGAGAGCAGGCACACATTACAGACACAGAAACCACAATGCGAGCTGAATTCGTTGTATGCGGGCATTTTCCTGATGGCCAGGCTTCGTCAACAAAGCCTCACGTTAATGTTCACCTAAATGAGCACACGACACTCAGCAAAAGAGAGCTCTACACAGAAATCCTCTTTCAGGTGCTTAGAGTGCAGGCACACAGGGCAGACACGGAAACCACATTGCAAGTTCAATTCGTTGTATGCGGGTATTTTCCTGATGGCCAGGATTCCTCAGCATAACCTCACGTGAATGGCCACAAGAATGAGCACCCGACACTGAGCAAAAGACATCTCTACAGAGCAGACTTCACTCATGCACTTAGAGTGCAGTCACACAGGACAGACACGGAAACCACATTGCGAGCTGAATTCGGTGTATGCGGTTCTTTTCCTGACGGCCAGGCTTCCTCAGCAAGGCCTCACGTTTCTGGCCACACAAATGAGCACCCGGCTCTCAGCAAAAGACATCTACACCGAGCAGACTTCACTCATGCACTTAGAGTGCAGTCACACAGGACAGACACGGTAACTACATTGCGAGCTAAATTCTTTGTATGCGGGTATTTTCCTGATGACCAGTCTTCCTCAGTAACACTTCACATTAATGGCAACGCAAATGAGCACCCGACACTCAGCAAAGGAGAGCTCCACACGGCAGACCACTTTCAGGCGCTTAGAGAGCAGGCACACATTACAGACACGGAAACCACATTGCGAGCTGAATTCGTTGTATGCGGGCATTTTCCTTATGGCCAGGCTTCCTCAACAAAGCCTCACGTTAATGGTCACCCAAATGAGCACACAACACTCAGCTAAAGAGAGCTCTGCAGGGCAAAACCTCTTCCAGGTGCTTAGAGTGCAGGCACACAGGACAGACACGGAAACCACATTGCGAGCTAAATTCGTTGTATGCGGGCATAGTGCCGGACGGCCAGGCTTCCTCAGCAAAGCCTCACGTTCATGGCCACACAGACATGGTTGAAAGCACATTGAAAGCTCTGTTTCAGCCTCCACTGCCAGGGCTTCAATGATTCCTTGAGTGGGCCATCCTGCAGTGCTTTCTTTCAGTCACATAAGCTGAATCCAAAGCTGACTTGCCTCCACTGCTGTCACTACAATGCATCATCTTCTGCAACTTCCAGTGTCGCTAGAGCAAAGGCCTATTCGCAGCCCACCCACATCTTTGAGATAGAGGGCATACAGAGAAGACCGCGTTCTACTGCAATGTTTGCTGTTTTCCTTATCACATAGGAGCAAATTGCGTGCAAAATGAAAGCAGCCTCGTATTCCCTCACGGAGTGTCTCCTCGGTGCATGGTGGATTGTTTCTGCGGCAGAGTTTGTCATGAGGCTCTCCTGCAGCAGTTTCTGACACTTTACAACAAAGGCGTCTTCAGGGCCTTGCTAGTAAAGAGATGAGGTGGCTCTCTGCGCCCTCAGGAAACAAGGCCCTCCTGGAGTATTACAAACCTGTGGAGAAAACCGCCAACAACGAGAGGCTGTCTTCTGTGCACTTGAATGCAGAAGTCCCTCAACACACAGCACATCACACCGAGAACATAACTGCCCACCATACACATGAACCACGGTTCTCAGAGTGAACACAACACACCCAGTGAGGCACACTGACCAAGCTTGACCACACACAGTACACACATCACAAATTACACTCCTTACTCAAAGACCCAGGCACACACACAACCTGTCAAACACAACCGCGAACATAGAAACCAACATGCAAAACACACACCGTCCACAACAGAAAGAACACAAAAATTATGCAACACACATTTCACACACTACACACAATCACTCCAAACACACATAAAACAGACAGCACACACAGCCTCACAGAATGCACAATGCCAAACACACAACATATACACAAAGATATCAGTCCTAACACACAGTGTCTCACTCAACAAGCAAAACACACAGACCACAGAACACACAGAGTACAATACACACAACACAAACACAACTCACAGAACCACACATCACACGACACACACAAGCATCCCGCACAGAAAGTATCACAACTCATAACACACACAACACTCCCAAATCCATAGGCAAAACACATATAACCAACAAAGACAAGTGGCACACATTTCACACACTGCCCACTGCACACACAATCACGCACAGACACACCACACATACATCCTCACACAGGAGCACAACGCACTACACACACGCAACACAGAAACACGCAACACAACAGACACAATAAACACACCACACCCTTGAAGGCACATAAGTACTGCTCACAATGCACACGAAAACCATTGCACAGACCACATACTGTATGCAAGAGATGTACAAAACAAGCACAGCCACACACAGTCAACACATCTTACATCATGTGCATAACTCCAACAGCCAAACACACACACAGCCTCTCTCACACAACACACAAAACACAACCACACACACAAAACTGACACAACACATACAAATGCACACAAAACTGACGAAACGCGTGCAACACACATAGCACACTGCACACAACACGCACAACCACAATCTAATCATAGAGAACACATGCATCCCCACGCGCACACAGCACGAACGAAAACACACCCACACACAACATACACATGCACACAACACACCCGACACAAGGCGAACCCATCATTACACACAATGCTGAAATGACACAGCCCACGCAACATCTACCCAGTATGTCACACACAGAAAGCCTAAAGGCAGCACTCACACCACCCAGAACACAGCACATAACAACAAACAAGAGAATTTATAAGACTCGGAAACCACATTGCGAGCTGAATTCGTTGTATGCGGGTATTTTCCTGACAGCCAGGCTTCCTCAGCAAAACCTCACGTTAATGGCCTCACAAATGAGCTCCCGACACTCAGCAAAAGATATCTCTACAGAGCAGACTTCACTCATGCGCTTAGAGTGCAGTCACACAGGACTGACACGGAAAACACATTGCCTGCTGAATTCGTTGTATGCGGGTATTTTCCTGATGGCCAGTCTTCCTCAGCAAAACCTCACGTTAATGGCCACACAAATGAGCACCCAACACCTAGCAAAAGAGAGCTCTACGCAGCAGACCTCTTTCAGGCGCTTAGAGAGCGGGCACACATTCCAGACACGGAAACCACATTGCGAGCTGAATTCGGTGTATGCGGGCATTTTCCTGATGGCCAGGCTTCGTCAACAAAGCCTCACGTTAATGTTCACCTAAATGAGCACACGACACTCAGCCAAAGAGAGCTGTACACAGAAATCCTCTTTCCGGCGCTTAGAGAGCAGGCACACATTACAGACACAGAAACCACAATGCGAGCTGAATTCGTTGTATGCGGGCATTTTCCTGATGGCCAGGCTTCGTCAACAAAGCCTCACGTTAATGTTCACCTAAATGAGCACACGACACTCAGCAAAAGAGAGCTCTACACAGAAATCCTCTTTCAGGTGCTTAGAGTGCAGGCACACAGGGCAGACACGGAAACCACATTGCAAGTTCAATTCGTTGTATGCGGGTATTTTCCTGATGGCCAGGATTCCTCAGCATAACCTCACGTGAATGGCCACAAGAATGAGCACCCGACACTGAGCAAAAGACATCTCTACAGAGCAGACTTCACTCATGCACTTAGAGTGCAGTCACACAGGACAGACACGGAAACCACATTGCGAGCTGAATTCGGTGTATGCGGTTCTTTTCCTGACGGCCAGGCTTCCTCAGCAAGGCCTCACGTTTCTGGCCACACAAATGAGCACCCGGCTCTCAGCAAAAGACATCTACACCGAGCAGACTTCACTCATGCACTTAGAGTGCAGTCACACAGGACAGACACGGTAACTACATTGCGAGCTAAATTCTTTGTATGCGGGTATTTTCCTGATGACCAGTCTTCCTCAGTAACACTTCACATTAATGGCAACGCAAATGAGCACCCGACACTCAGCAAAGGAGAGCTCCACACGGCAGACCACTTTCAGGCGCTTAGAGAGCAGGCACACATTACAGACACGGAAACCACATTGCGAGCTGAATTCGTTGTATGCGGGCATTTTCCTTATGGCCAGGCTTCCTCAACAAAGCCTCACGTTAATGGTCACCCAAATGAGCACACAACACTCAGCTAAAGAGAGCTCTGCAGGGCAAAACCTCTTCCAGGTGCTTAGAGTGCAGGCACACAGGACAGACACGGAAACCACATTGCGAGCTAAATTCGTTGTATGCGGGCATAGTGCCGGACGGCCAGGCTTCCTCAGCAAAGCCTCACGTTCATGGCCACACAGACATGGTTGAAAGCACATTGAAAGCTCTGTTTCAGCCTCCACTGCCAGGGCTTCAATGATTCCTTGAGTGGGCCATCCTGCAGTGCTTTCTTTCAGTCACATAAGCTGAATCCAAAGCTGACTTGCCTCCACTGCTGTCACTACAATGCATCATCTTCTGCAACTTCCAGTGTCGCTAGAGCAAAGGCCTATTCGCAGCCCACCCACATCTTTGAGATAGAGGGCATACAGAGAAGACCGCGTTCTACTGCAATGTTTGCTGTTTTCCTTATCACATAGGAGCAAATTGCGTGCAAAATGAAAGCAGCCTCGTATTCCCTCACGGAGTGTCTCCTCGGTGCATGGTGGATTGTTTCTGCGGCAGAGTTTGTCATGAGGCTCTCCTGCAGCAGTTTCTGACACTTTACAACAAAGGCGTCTTCAGGGCCTTGCTAGTAAAGAGATGAGGTGGCTCTCTGCGCCCTCAGGAAACAAGGCCCTCCTGGAGTATTACAAACCTGTGGAGAAAACCGCCAACAACGAGAGGCTGTCTTCTGTGCACTTGAATGCAGAAGTCCCTCAACACACAGCACATCACACCGAGAACATAACTGCCCACCATACACATGAACCACGGTTCTCAGAGTGAACACAACACACCCAGTGAGGCACACTGACCAAGCTTGACCACACACAGTACACACATCACAAATTACACTCCTTACTCAAAGACCCAGGCACACACACAACCTGTCAAACACAACCGCGAACATAGAAACCAACATGCAAAACACACACCGTCCACAACAGAAAGAACACAAAAATTATGCAACACACATTTCACACACTACACACAATCACTCCAAACACACATAAAACAGACAGCACACACAGCCTCACAGAATGCACAATGCCAAACACACAACATATACACAAAGATATCAGTCCTAACACACAGTGTCTCACTCAACAAGCAAAACACACAGACCACAGAACACACAGAGTACAATACACACAACACAAACACAACTCACAGAACCACACATCACACGACACACACAAGCATCCCGCACAGAAAGTATCACAACTCATAACACACACAACACTCCCAAATCCATAGGCAAAACACATATAACCAACAAAGACAAGTGGCACACATTTCACACACTGCCCACTGCACACACAATCACGCACAGACACACCACACATACATCCTCACACAGGAGCACAACGCACTACACACACGCAACACAGAAACACGCAACACAACAGACACAATAAACACACCACACCCTTGAAGGCACATAAGTACTGCTCACAATGCACACGAAAACCATTGCACAGACCACATACTGTATGCAAGAGATGTACAAAACAAGCACAGCCACACACAGTCAACACATCTTACATCATGTGCATAACTCCAACAGCCAAACACACACACAGCCTCTCTCACACAACACACAAAACACAACCACACACACAAAACTGACACAACACATACAAATGCACACAAAACTGACGAAACGCGTGCAACACACATAGCACACTGCACACAACACGCACAACCACAATCTAATCATAGAGAACACATGCATCCCCACGCGCACACAGCACGAACGAAAACACACCCACACACAACATACACATGCACACAACACACCCGACACAAGGCGAACCCATCATTACACACAATGCTGAAATGACACAGCCCACGCAACATCTACCCAGTATGTCACACACAGAAAGCCTAAAGGCAGCACTCACACCACCCAGAACACAGCACATAACAACAAACAAGAGAATTTATAAGACTCGGAAACCACATTGCGAGCTGAATTCGTTGTATGCGGGTATTTTCCTGACAGCCAGGCTTCCTCAGCAAAACCTCACGTTAATGGCCTCACAAATGAGCTCCCGACACTCAGCAAAAGATATCTCTACAGAGCAGACGTCACTCATGCGCTTAGAGTGCAGTCACACAGGACTGACACGGAAAACACATTGCCTGCTGAATTCGTTGTATGCGGGTATTTTCCTGATGGCCAGTCTTCCTCAGCAAAACCTCACGTTAATGGCCACACAAATGAGCACCCAACACCTAGCAAAAGAGAGCTCTACGCAGCAGACCTCTTTCAGGCGCTTAGAGAGCGGGCACACATTCCAGACACGGAAACCACATTGCGAGCTGAATTCGGTGTATGCGGGCATTTTCCTGATGGCCAGGCTTCGTCAACAAAGCCTCACGTTAATGTTCACCTAAATGAGCACACGACACTCAGCCAAAGAGAGCTGTACACAGAAATCCTCTTTCCGGCGCTTAGAGAGCAGGCACACATTACAGACACAGAAACCACAATGCGAGCTGAATTCGTTGTATGCGGGCATTTTCCTGATGGCCAGGCTTCGTCAACAAAGCCTCACGTTAATGTTCACCTAAATGAGCACACGACACTCAGCAAAAGAGAGCTCTACACAGAAATCCTCTTTCAGGTGCTTAGAGTGCAGGCACACAGGGCAGACACGGAAACCACATTGCAAGTTCAATTCGTTGTATGCGGGTATTTTCCTGATGGCCAGGATTCCTCAGCATAACCTCACGTGAATGGCCACAAGAATGAGCACCCGACACTGAGCAAAAGACATCTCTACAGAGCAGACTTCACTCATGCACTTAGAGTGCAGTCACACAGGACAGACACGGAAACCACATTGCGAGCTGAATTCGGTGTATGCGGTTCTTTTCCTGACGGCCAGGCTTCCTCAGCAAGGCCTCACGTTTCTGGCCACACAAATGAGCACCCGGCTCTCAGCAAAAGACATCTACACCGAGCAGACTTCACTCATGCACTTAGAGTGCAGTCACACAGGACAGACACGGTAACTACATTGCGAGCTAAATTCTTTGTATGCGGGTATTTTCCTGATGACCAGTCTTCCTCAGTAACACTTCACATTAATGGCAACGCAAATGAGCACCCGACACTCAGCAAAGGAGAGCTCCACACGGCAGACCACTTTCAGGCGCTTAGAGAGCAGGCACACATTACAGACACGGAAACCACATTGCGAGCTGAATTCGTTGTATGCGGGCATTTTCCTTATGGCCAGGCTTCCTCAACAAAGCCTCACGTTAATGGTCACCCAAATGAGCACACAACACTCAGCTAAAGAGAGCTCTGCAGGGCAAAACCTCTTCCAGGTGCTTAGAGTGCAGGCACACAGGACAGACACGGAAACCACATTGCGAGCTAAATTCGTTGTATGCGGGCATAGTGCCGGACGGCCAGGCTTCCTCAGCAAAGCCTCACGTTCATGGCCACACAGACATGGTTGAAAGCACATTGAAAGCTCTGTTTCAGCCTCCACTGCCAGGGCTTCAATGATTCCTTGAGTGGGCCATCCTGCAGTGCTTTCTTTCAGTCACATAAGCTGAATCCAAAGCTGACTTGCCTCCACTGCTGTCACTACAATGCATCATCTTCTGCAACTTCCAGTGTCGCTAGAGCAAAGGCCTATTCGCAGCCCACCCACATCTTTGAGATAGAGGGCATACAGAGAAGACCGCGTTCTACTGCAATGTTTGCTGTTTTCCTTATCACATAGGAGCAAATTGCGTGCAAAATGAAAGCAGCCTCGTATTCCCTCACGGAGTGTCTCCTCGGTGCATGGTGGATTGTTTCTGCGGCAGAGTTTGTCATGAGGCTCTCCTGCAGCAGTTTCTGACACTTTACAACAAAGGCGTCTTCAGGGCCTTGCTAGTAAAGAGATGAGGTGGCTCTCTGCGCCCTCAGGAAACAAGGCCCTCCTGGAGTATTACAAACCTGTGGAGAAAACCGCCAACAACGAGAGGCTGTCTTCTGTGCACTTGAATGCAGAAGTCCCTCAACACACAGCACATCACACCGAGAACATAACTGCCCACCATACACATGAACCACGGTTCTCAGAGTGAACACAACACACCCAGTGAGGCACACTGACCAAGCTTGACCACACACAGTACACACATCACAAATTACACTCCTTACTCAAAGACCCAGGCACACACACAACCTGTCAAACACAACCGCGAACATAGAAACCAACATGCAAAACACACACCGTCCACAACAGAAAGAACACAAAAATTATGCAACACACATTTCACACACTACACACAATCACTCCAAACACACATAAAACAGACAGCACACACAGCCTCACAGAATGCACAATGCCAAACACACAACATATACACAAAGATATCAGTCCTAACACACAGTGTCTCACTCAACAAGCAAAACACACAGACCACAGAACACACAGAGTACAATACACACAACACAAACACAACTCACAGAACCACACATCACACGACACACACAAGCATCCCGCACAGAAAGTATCACAACTCATAACACACACAACACTCCCAAATCCATAGGCAAAACACATATAACCAACAAAGACAAGTGGCACACATTTCACACACTGCCCACTGCACACACAATCACGCACAGACACACCACACATACATCCTCACACAGGAGCACAACGCACTACACACACGCAACACAGAAACACGCAACACAACAGACACAATAAACACACCACACCCTTGAAGGCACATAAGTACTGCTCACAATGCACACGAAAACCATTGCACAGACCACATACTGTATGCAAGAGATGTACAAAACAAGCACAGCCACACACAGTCAACACATCTTACATCATGTGCATAACTCCAACAGCCAAACACACACACAGCCTCTCTCACACAACACACAAAACACAACCACACACACAAAACTGACACAACACATACAAATGCACACAAAACTGACGAAACGCGTGCAACACACATAGCACACTGCACACAACACGCACAACCACAATCTAATCATAGAGAACACATGCATCCCCACGCGCACACAGCACGAACGAAAACACACCCACACACAACATACACATGCACACAACACACCCGACACAAGGCGAACCCATCATTACACACAATGCTGAAATGACACAGCCCACGCAACATCTACCCAGTATGTCACACACAGAAAGCCTAAAGGCAGCACTCACACCACCCAGAACACAGCACATAACAACAAACAAGAGAATTTATAAGACTCGGAAACCACATTGCGAGCTGAATTCGTTGTATGCGGGTATTTTCCTGACAGCCAGGCTTCCTCAGCAAAACCTCACGTTAATGGCCTCACAAATGAGCTCCCGACACTCAGCAAAAGATATCTCTACAGAGCAGACTTCACTCATGCGCTTAGAGTGCAGTCACACAGGACTGACACGGAAAACACATTGCCTGCTGAATTCGTTGTATGCGGGTATTTTCCTGATGGCCAGTCTTCCTCAGCAAAACCTCACGTTAATGGCCACACAAATGAGCACCCAACACCTAGCAAAAGAGAGCTCTACGCAGCAGACCTCTTTCAGGCGCTTAGAGAGCGGGCACACATTCCAGACACGGAAACCACATTGCGAGCTGAATTCGGTGTATGCGGGCATTTTCCTGATGGCCAGGCTTCGTCAACAAAGCCTCACGTTAATGTTCACCTAAATGAGCACACGACACTCAGCCAAAGAGAGCTGTACACAGAAATCCTCTTTCCGGCGCTTAGAGAGCAGGCACACATTACAGACACAGAAACCACAATGCGAGCTGAATTCGTTGTATGCGGGCATTTTCCTGATGGCCAGGCTTCGTCAACAAAGCCTCACGTTAATGTTCACCTAAATGAGCACACGACACTCAGCAAAAGAGAGCTCTACACAGAAATCCTCTTTCAGGTGCTTAGAGTGCAGGCACACAGGGCAGACACGGAAACCACATTGCAAGTTCAATTCGTTGTATGCGGGTATTTTCCTGATGGCCAGGATTCCTCAGCATAACCTCACGTGAATGGCCACAAGAATGAGCACCCGACACTGAGCAAAAGACATCTCTACAGAGCAGACTTCACTCATGCACTTAGAGTGCAGTCACACAGGACAGACACGGAAACCACATTGCGAGCTGAATTCGGTGTATGCGGTTCTTTTCCTGACGGCCAGGCTTCCTCAGCAAGGCCTCACGTTTCTGGCCACACAAATGAGCACCCGGCTCTCAGCAAAAGACATCTACACCGAGCAGACTTCACTCATGCACTTAGAGTGCAGTCACACAGGACAGACACGGTAACTACATTGCGAGCTAAATTCTTTGTATGCGGGTATTTTCCTGATGACCAGTCTTCCTCAGTAACACTTCACATTAATGGCAACGCAAATGAGCACCCGACACTCAGCAAAGGAGAGCTCCACACGGCAGACCACTTTCAGGCGCTTAGAGAGCAGGCACACATTACAGACACGGAAACCACATTGCGAGCTGAATTCGTTGTATGCGGGCATTTTCCTTATGGCCAGGCTTCCTCAACAAAGCCTCACGTTAATGGTCACCCAAATGAGCACACAACACTCAGCTAAAGAGAGCTCTGCAGGGCAAAACCTCTTCCAGGTGCTTAGAGTGCAGGCACACAGGACAGACACGGAAACCACATTGCGAGCTAAATTCGTTGTATGCGGGCATAGTGCCGGACGGCCAGGCTTCCTCAGCAAAGCCTCACGTTCATGGCCACACAGACATGGTTGAAAGCACATTGAAAGCTCTGTTTCAGCCTCCACTGCCAGGGCTTCAATGATTCCTTGAGTGGGCCATCCTGCAGTGCTTTCTTTCAGTCACATAAGCTGAATCCAAAGCTGACTTGCCTCCACTGCTGTCACTACAATGCATCATCTTCTGCAACTTCCAGTGTCGCTAGAGCAAAGGCCTATTCGCAGCCCACCCACATCTTTGAGATAGAGGGCATACAGAGAAGACCGCGTTCTACTGCAATGTTTGCTGTTTTCCTTATCACATAGGAGCAAATTGCGTGCAAAATGAAAGCAGCCTCGTATTCCCTCACGGAGTGTCTCCTCGGTGCATGGTGGATTGTTTCTGCGGCAGAGTTTGTCATGAGGCTCTCCTGCAGCAGTTTCTGACACTTTACAACAAAGGCGTCTTCAGGGCCTTGCTAGTAAAGAGATGAGGTGGCTCTCTGCGCCCTCAGGAAACAAGGCCCTCCTGGAGTATTACAAACCTGTGGAGAAAACCGCCAACAACGAGAGGCTGTCTTCTGTGCACTTGAATGCAGAAGTCCCTCAACACACAGCACATCACACCGAGAACATAACTGCCCACCATACACATGAACCACGGTTCTCAGAGTGAACACAACACACCCAGTGAGGCACACTGACCAAGCTTGACCACACACAGTACACACATCACAAATTACACTCCTTACTCAAAGACCCAGGCACACACACAACCTGTCAAACACAACCGCGAACATAGAAACCAACATGCAAAACACACACCGTCCACAACAGAAAGAACACAAAAATTATGCAACACACATTTCACACACTACACACAATCACTCCAAACACACATAAAACAGACAGCACACACAGCCTCACAGAATGCACAATGCCAAACACACAACATATACACAAAGATATCAGTCCTAACACACAGTGTCTCACTCAACAAGCAAAACACACAGACCACAGAACACACAGAGTACAATACACACAACACAAACACAACTCACAGAACCACACATCACACGACACACACAAGCATCCCGCACAGAAAGTATCACAACTCATAACACACACAACACTCCCAAATCCATAGGCAAAACACATATAACCAACAAAGACAAGTGGCACACATTTCACACACTGCCCACTGCACACACAATCACGCACAGACACACCACACATACATCCTCACACAGGAGCACAACGCACTACACACACGCAACACAGAAACACGCAACACAACAGACACAATAAACACACCACACCCTTGAAGGCACATAAGTACTGCTCACAATGCACACGAAAACCATTGCACAGACCACATACTGTATGCAAGAGATGTACAAAACAAGCACAGCCACACACAGTCAACACATCTTACATCATGTGCATAACTCCAACAGCCAAACACACACACAGCCTCTCTCACACAACACACAAAACACAACCACACACACAAAACTGACACAACACATACAAATGCACACAAAACTGACGAAACGCGTGCAACACACATAGCACACTGCACACAACACGCACAACCACAATCTAATCATAGAGAACACATGCATCCCCACGCGCACACAGCACGAACGAAAACACACCCACACACAACATACACATGCACACAACACACCCGACACAAGGCGAACCCATCATTACACACAATGCTGAAATGACACAGCCCACGCAACATCTACCCAGTATGTCACACACAGAAAGCCTAAAGGCAGCACTCACACCACCCAGAACACAGCACATAACAACAAACAAGAGAATTTATAAGACTCGGAAACCACATTGCGAGCTGAATTCGTTGTATGCGGGTATTTTCCTGACAGCCAGGCTTCCTCAGCAAAACCTCACGTTAATGGCCTCACAAATGAGCTCCCGACACTCAGCAAAAGATATCTCTACAGAGCAGACTTCACTCATGCGCTTAGAGTGCAGTCACACAGGACTGACACGGAAAACACATTGCCTGCTGAATTCGTTGTATGCGGGTATTTTCCTGATGGCCAGTCTTCCTCAGCAAAACCTCACGTTAATGGCCACACAAATGAGCACCCAACACCTAGCAAAAGAGAGCTCTACGCAGCAGACCTCTTTCAGGCGCTTAGAGAGCGGGCACACATTCCAGACACGGAAACCACATTGCGAGCTGAATTCGGTGTATGCGGGCATTTTCCTGATGGCCAGGCTTCGTCAACAAAGCCTCACGTTAATGTTCACCTAAATGAGCACACGACACTCAGCCAAAGAGAGCTGTACACAGAAATCCTCTTTCCGGCGCTTAGAGAGCAGGCACACATTACAGACACAGAAACCACAATGCGAGCTGAATTCGTTGTATGCGGGCATTTTCCTGATGGCCAGGCTTCGTCAACAAAGCCTCACGTTAATGTTCACCTAAATGAGCACACGACACTCAGCAAAAGAGAGCTCTACACAGAAATCCTCTTTCAGGTGCTTAGAGTGCAGGCACACAGGGCAGACACGGAAACCACATTGCAAGTTCAATTCGTTGTATGCGGGTATTTTCCTGATGGCCAGGATTCCTCAGCATAACCTCACGTGAATGGCCACAAGAATGAGCACCCGACACTGAGCAAAAGACATCTCTACAGAGCAGACTTCACTCATGCACTTAGAGTGCAGTCACACAGGACAGACACGGAAACCACATTGCGAGCTGAATTCGGTGTATGCGGTTCTTTTCCTGACGGCCAGGCTTCCTCAGCAAGGCCTCACGTTTCTGGCCACACAAATGAGCACCCGGCTCTCAGCAAAAGACATCTACACCGAGCAGACTTCACTCATGCACTTAGAGTGCAGTCACACAGGACAGACACGGTAACTACATTGCGAGCTAAATTCTTTGTATGCGGGTATTTTCCTGATGACCAGTCTTCCTCAGTAACACTTCACATTAATGGCAACGCAAATGAGCACCCGACACTCAGCAAAGGAGAGCTCCACACGGCAGACCACTTTCAGGCGCTTAGAGAGCAGGCACACATTACAGACACGGAAACCACATTGCGAGCTGAATTCGTTGTATGCGGGCATTTTCCTTATGGCCAGGCTTCCTCAACAAAGCCTCACGTTAATGGTCACCCAAATGAGCACACAACACTCAGCTAAAGAGAGCTCTGCAGGGCAAAACCTCTTCCAGGTGCTTAGAGTGCAGGCACACAGGACAGACACGGAAACCACATTGCGAGCTAAATTCGTTGTATGCGGGCATAGTGCCGGACGGCCAGGCTTCCTCAGCAAAGCCTCACGTTCATGGCCACACAGACATGGTTGAAAGCACATTGAAAGCTCTGTTTCAGCCTCCACTGCCAGGGCTTCAATGATTCCTTGAGTGGGCCATCCTGCAGTGCTTTCTTTCAGTCACATAAGCTGAATCCAAAGCTGACTTGCCTCCACTGCTGTCACTACAATGCATCATCTTCTGCAACTTCCAGTGTCGCTAGAGCAAAGGCCTATTCGCAGCCCACCCACATCTTTGAGATAGAGGGCATACAGAGAAGACCGCGTTCTACTGCAATGTTTGCTGTTTTCCTTATCACATAGGAGCAAATTGCGTGCAAAATGAAAGCAGCCTCGTATTCCCTCACGGAGTGTCTCCTCGGTGCATGGTGGATTGTTTCTGCGGCAGAGTTTGTCATGAGGCTCTCCTGCAGCAGTTTCTGACACTTTACAACAAAGGCGTCTTCAGGGCCTTGCTAGTAAAGAGATGAGGTGGCTCTCTGCGCCCTCAGGAAACAAGGCCCTCCTGGAGTATTACAAACCTGTGGAGAAAACCGCCAACAACGAGAGGCTGTCTTCTGTGCACTTGAATGCAGAAGTCCCTCAACACACAGCACATCACACCGAGAACATAACTGCCCACCATACACATGAACCACGGTTCTCAGAGTGAACACAACACACCCAGTGAGGCACACTGACCAAGCTTGACCACACACAGTACACACATCACAAATTACACTCCTTACTCAAAGACCCAGGCACACACACAACCTGTCAAACACAACCGCGAACATAGAAACCAACATGCAAAACACACACCGTCCACAACAGAAAGAACACAAAAATTATGCAACACACATTTCACACACTACACACAATCACTCCAAACACACATAAAACAGACAGCACACACAGCCTCACAGAATGCACAATGCCAAACACACAACATATACACAAAGATATCAGTCCTAACACACAGTGTCTCACTCAACAAGCAAAACACACAGACCACAGAACACACAGAGTACAATACACACAACACAAACACAACTCACAGAACCACACATCACACGACACACACAAGCATCCCGCACAGAAAGTATCACAACTCATAACACACACAACACTCCCAAATCCATAGGCAAAACACATATAACCAACAAAGACAAGTGGCACACATTTCACACACTGCCCACTGCACACACAATCACGCACAGACACACCACACATACATCCTCACACAGGAGCACAACGCACTACACACACGCAACACAGAAACACGCAACACAACAGACACAATAAACACACCACACCCTTGAAGGCACATAAGTACTGCTCACAATGCACACGAAAACCATTGCACAGACCACATACTGTATGCAAGAGATGTACAAAACAAGCACAGCCACACACAGTCAACACATCTTACATCATGTGCATAACTCCAACAGCCAAACACACACACAGCCTCTCTCACACAACACACAAAACACAACCACACACACAAAACTGACACAACACATACAAATGCACACAAAACTGACGAAACGCGTGCAACACACATAGCACACTGCACACAACACGCACAACCACAATCTAATCATAGAGAACACATGCATCCCCACGCGCACACAGCACGAACGAAAACACACCCACACACAACATACACATGCACACAACACACCCGACACAAGGCGAACCCATCATTACACACAATGCTGAAATGACACAGCCCACGCAACATCTACCCAGTATGTCACACACAGAAAGCCTAAAGGCAGCACTCACACCACCCAGAACACAGCACATAACAACAAACAAGAGAATTTATAAGACTCGGAAACCACATTGCGAGCTGAATTCGTTGTATGCGGGTATTTTCCTGACAGCCAGGCTTCCTCAGCAAAACCTCACGTTAATGGCCTCACAAATGAGCTCCCGACACTCAGCAAAAGATATCTCTACAGAGCAGACTTCACTCATGCGCTTAGAGTGCAGTCACACAGGACTGACACGGAAAACACATTGCCTGCTGAATTCGTTGTATGCGGGTATTTTCCTGATGGCCAGTCTTCCTCAGCAAAACCTCACGTTAATGGCCACACAAATGAGCACCCAACACCTAGCAAAAGAGAGCTCTACGCAGCAGACCTCTTTCAGGCGCTTAGAGAGCGGGCACACATTCCAGACACGGAAACCACATTGCGAGCTGAATTCGGTGTATGCGGGCATTTTCCTGATGGCCAGGCTTCGTCAACAAAGCCTCACGTTAATGTTCACCTAAATGAGCACACGACACTCAGCCAAAGAGAGCTGTACACAGAAATCCTCTTTCCGGCGCTTAGAGAGCAGGCACACATTACAGACACAGAAACCACAATGCGAGCTGAATTCGTTGTATGCGGGCATTTTCCTGATGGCCAGGCTTCGTCAACAAAGCCTCACGTTAATGTTCACCTAAATGAGCACACGACACTCAGCAAAAGAGAGCTCTACACAGAAATCCTCTTTCAGGTGCTTAGAGTGCAGGCACACAGGGCAGACACGGAAACCACATTGCAAGTTCAATTCGTTGTATGCGGGTATTTTCCTGATGGCCAGGATTCCTCAGCATAACCTCACGTGAATGGCCACAAGAATGAGCACCCGACACTGAGCAAAAGACATCTCTACAGAGCAGACTTCACTCATGCACTTAGAGTGCAGTCACACAGGACAGACACGGAAACCACATTGCGAGCTGAATTCGGTGTATGCGGTTCTTTTCCTGACGGCCAGGCTTCCTCAGCAAGGCCTCACGTTTCTGGCCACACAAATGAGCACCCGGCTCTCAGCAAAAGACATCTACACCGAGCAGACTTCACTCATGCACTTAGAGTGCAGTCACACAGGACAGACACGGTAACTACATTGCGAGCTAAATTCTTTGTATGCGGGTATTTTCCTGATGACCAGTCTTCCTCAGTAACACTTCACATTAATGGCAACGCAAATGAGCACCCGACACTCAGCAAAGGAGAGCTCCACACGGCAGACCACTTTCAGGCGCTTAGAGAGCAGGCACACATTACAGACACGGAAACCACATTGCGAGCTGAATTCGTTGTATGCGGGCATTTTCCTTATGGCCAGGCTTCCTCAACAAAGCCTCACGTTAATGGTCACCCAAATGAGCACACAACACTCAGCTAAAGAGAGCTCTGCAGGGCAAAACCTCTTCCAGGTGCTTAGAGTGCAGGCACACAGGACAGACACGGAAACCACATTGCGAGCTAAATTCGTTGTATGCGGGCATAGTGCCGGACGGCCAGGCTTCCTCAGCAAAGCCTCACGTTCATGGCCACACAGACATGGTTGAAAGCACATTGAAAGCTCTGTTTCAGCCTCCACTGCCAGGGCTTCAATGATTCCTTGAGTGGGCCATCCTGCAGTGCTTTCTTTCAGTCACATAAGCTGAATCCAAAGCTGACTTGCCTCCACTGCTGTCACTACAATGCATCATCTTCTGCAACTTCCAGTGTCGCTAGAGCAAAGGCCTATTCGCAGCCCACCCACATCTTTGAGATAGAGGGCATACAGAGAAGACCGCGTTCTACTGCAATGTTTGCTGTTTTCCTTATCACATAGGAGCAAATTGCGTGCAAAATGAAAGCAGCCTCGTATTCCCTCACGGAGTGTCTCCTCGGTGCATGGTGGATTGTTTCTGCGGCAGAGTTTGTCATGAGGCTCTCCTGCAGCAGTTTCTGACACTTTACAACAAAGGCGTCTTCAGGGCCTTGCTAGTAAAGAGATGAGGTGGCTCTCTGCGCCCTCAGGAAACAAGGCCCTCCTGGAGTATTACAAACCTGTGGAGAAAACCGCCAACAACGAGAGGCTGTCTTCTGTGCACTTGAATGCAGAAGTCCCTCAACACACAGCACATCACACCGAGAACATAACTGCCCACCATACACATGAACCACGGTTCTCAGAGTGAACACAACACACCCAGTGAGGCACACTGACCAAGCTTGACCACACACAGTACACACATCACAAATTACACTCCTTACTCAAAGACCCAGGCACACACACAACCTGTCAAACACAACCGCGAACATAGAAACCAACATGCAAAACACACACCGTCCACAACAGAAAGAACACAAAAATTATGCAACACACATTTCACACACTACACACAATCACTCCAAACACACATAAAACAGACAGCACACACAGCCTCACAGAATGCACAATGCCAAACACACAACATATACACAAAGATATCAGTCCTAACACACAGTGTCTCACTCAACAAGCAAAACACACAGACCACAGAACACACAGAGTACAATACACACAACACAAACACAACTCACAGAACCACACATCACACGACACACACAAGCATCCCGCACAGAAAGTATCACAACTCATAACACACACAACACTCCCAAATCCATAGGCAAAACACATATAACCAACAAAGACAAGTGGCACACATTTCACACACTGCCCACTGCACACACAATCACGCACAGACACACCACACATACATCCTCACACAGGAGCACAACGCACTACACACACGCAACACAGAAACACGCAACACAACAGACACAATAAACACACCACACCCTTGAAGGCACATAAGTACTGCTCACAATGCACACGAAAACCATTGCACAGACCACATACTGTATGCAAGAGATGTACAAAACAAGCACAGCCACACACAGTCAACACATCTTACATCATGTGCATAACTCCAACAGCCAAACACACACACAGCCTCTCTCACACAACACACAAAACACAACCACACACACAAAACTGACACAACACATACAAATGCACACAAAACTGACGAAACGCGTGCAACACACATAGCACACTGCACACAACACGCACAACCACAATCTAATCATAGAGAACACATGCATCCCCACGCGCACACAGCACGAACGAAAACACACCCACACACAACATACACATGCACACAACACACCCGACACAAGGCGAACCCATCATTACACACAATGCTGAAATGACACAGCCCACGCAACATCTACCCAGTATGTCACACACAGAAAGCCTAAAGGCAGCACTCACACCACCCAGAACACAGCACATAACAACAAACAAGAGAATTTATAAGACTCGGAAACCACATTGCGAGCTGAATTCGTTGTATGCGGGTATTTTCCTGACAGCCAGGCTTCCTCAGCAAAACCTCACGTTAATGGCCTCACAAATGAGCTCCCGACACTCAGCAAAAGATATCTCTACAGAGCAGACTTCACTCATGCGCTTAGAGTGCAGTCACACAGGACTGACACGGAAAACACATTGCCTGCTGAATTCGTTGTATGCGGGTATTTTCCTGATGGCCAGTCTTCCTCAGCAAAACCTCACGTTAATGGCCACACAAATGAGCACCCAACACCTAGCAAAAGAGAGCTCTACGCAGCAGACCTCTTTCAGGCGCTTAGAGAGCGGGCACACATTCCAGACACGGAAACCACATTGCGAGCTGAATTCGGTGTATGCGGGCATTTTCCTGATGGCCAGGCTTCGTCAACAAAGCCTCACGTTAATGTTCACCTAAATGAGCACACGACACTCAGCCAAAGAGAGCTGTACACAGAAATCCTCTTTCCGGCGCTTAGAGAGCAGGCACACATTACAGACACAGAAACCACAATGCGAGCTGAATTCGTTGTATGCGGGCATTTTCCTGATGGCCAGGCTTCGTCAACAAAGCCTCACGTTAATGTTCACCTAAATGAGCACACGACACTCAGCAAAAGAGAGCTCTACACAGAAATCCTCTTTCAGGTGCTTAGAGTGCAGGCACACAGGGCAGACACGGAAACCACATTGCAAGTTCAATTCGTTGTATGCGGGTATTTTCCTGATGGCCAGGATTCCTCAGCATAACCTCACGTGAATGGCCACAAGAATGAGCACCCGACACTGAGCAAAAGACATCTCTACAGAGCAGACTTCACTCATGCACTTAGAGTGCAGTCACACAGGACAGACACGGAAACCACATTGCGAGCTGAATTCGGTGTATGCGGTTCTTTTCCTGACGGCCAGGCTTCCTCAGCAAGGCCTCACGTTTCTGGCCACACAAATGAGCACCCGGCTCTCAGCAAAAGACATCTACACCGAGCAGACTTCACTCATGCACTTAGAGTGCAGTCACACAGGACAGACACGGTAACTACATTGCGAGCTAAATTCTTTGTATGCGGGTATTTTCCTGATGACCAGTCTTCCTCAGTAACACTTCACATTAATGGCAACGCAAATGAGCACCCGACACTCAGCAAAGGAGAGCTCCACACGGCAGACCACTTTCAGGCGCTTAGAGAGCAGGCACACATTACAGACACGGAAACCACATTGCGAGCTGAATTCGTTGTATGCGGGCATTTTCCTTATGGCCAGGCTTCCTCAACAAAGCCTCACGTTAATGGTCACCCAAATGAGCACACAACACTCAGCTAAAGAGAGCTCTGCAGGGCAAAACCTCTTCCAGGTGCTTAGAGTGCAGGCACACAGGACAGACACGGAAACCACATTGCGAGCTAAATTCGTTGTATGCGGGCATAGTGCCGGACGGCCAGGCTTCCTCAGCAAAGCCTCACGTTCATGGCCACACAGACATGGTTGAAAGCACATTGAAAGCTCTGTTTCAGCCTCCACTGCCAGGGCTTCAATGATTCCTTGAGTGGGCCATCCTGCAGTGCTTTCTTTCAGTCACATAAGCTGAATCCAAAGCTGACTTGCCTCCACTGCTGTCACTACAATGCATCATCTTCTGCAACTTCCAGTGTCGCTAGAGCAAAGGCCTATTCGCAGCCCACCCACATCTTTGAGATAGAGGGCATACAGAGAAGACCGCGTTCTACTGCAATGTTTGCTGTTTTCCTTATCACATAGGAGCAAATTGCGTGCAAAATGAAAGCAGCCTCGTATTCCCTCACGGAGTGTCTCCTCGGTGCATGGTGGATTGTTTCTGCGGCAGAGTTTGTCATGAGGCTCTCCTGCAGCAGTTTCTGACACTTTACAACAAAGGCGTCTTCAGGGCCTTGCTAGTAAAGAGATGAGGTGGCTCTCTGCGCCCTCAGGAAACAAGGCCCTCCTGGAGTATTACAAACCTGTGGAGAAAACCGCCAACAACGAGAGGCTGTCTTCTGTGCACTTGAATGCAGAAGTCCCTCAACACACAGCACATCACACCGAGAACATAACTGCCCACCATACACATGAACCACGGTTCTCAGAGTGAACACAACACACCCAGTGAGGCACACTGACCAAGCTTGACCACACACAGTACACACATCACAAATTACACTCCTTACTCAAAGACCCAGGCACACACACAACCTGTCAAACACAACCGCGAACATAGAAACCAACATGCAAAACACACACCGTCCACAACAGAAAGAACACAAAAATTATGCAACACACATTTCACACACTACACACAATCACTCCAAACACACATAAAACAGACAGCACACACAGCCTCACAGAATGCACAATGCCAAACACACAACATATACACAAAGATATCAGTCCTAACACACAGTGTCTCACTCAACAAGCAAAACACACAGACCACAGAACACACAGAGTACAATACACACAACACAAACACAACTCACAGAACCACACATCACACGACACACACAAGCATCCCGCACAGAAAGTATCACAACTCATAACACACACAACACTCCCAAATCCATAGGCAAAACACATATAACCAACAAAGACAAGTGGCACACATTTCACACACTGCCCACTGCACACACAATCACGCACAGACACACCACACATACATCCTCACACAGGAGCACAACGCACTACACACACGCAACACAGAAACACGCAACACAACAGACACAATAAACACACCACACCCTTGAAGGCACATAAGTACTGCTCACAATGCACACGAAAACCATTGCACAGACCACATACTGTATGCAAGAGATGTACAAAACAAGCACAGCCACACACAGTCAACACATCTTACATCATGTGCATAACTCCAACAGCCAAACACACACACAGCCTCTCTCACACAACACACAAAACACAACCACACACACAAAACTGACACAACACATACAAATGCACACAAAACTGACGAAACGCGTGCAACACACATAGCACACTGCACACAACACGCACAACCACAATCTAATCATAGAGAACACATGCATCCCCACGCGCACACAGCACGAACGAAAACACACCCACACACAACATACACATGCACACAACACACCCGACACAAGGCGAACCCATCATTACACACAATGCTGAAATGACACAGCCCACGCAACATCTACCCAGTATGTCACACACAGAAAGCCTAAAGGCAGCACTCACACCACCCAGAACACAGCACATAACAACAAACAAGAGAATTTATAAGACTCGGAAACCACATTGCGAGCTGAATTCGTTGTATGCGGGTATTTTCCTGACAGCCAGGCTTCCTCAGCAAAACCTCACGTTAATGGCCTCACAAATGAGCTCCCGACACTCAGCAAAAGATATCTCTACAGAGCAGACTTCACTCATGCGCTTAGAGTGCAGTCACACAGGACTGACACGGAAAACACATTGCCTGCTGAATTCGTTGTATGCGGGTATTTTCCTGATGGCCAGTCTTCCTCAGCAAAACCTCACGTTAATGGCCACACAAATGAGCACCCAACACCTAGCAAAAGAGAGCTCTACGCAGCAGACCACTTTCAGGCGCTTAGAGAGCGGGCACACATTCCAGACACGGAAACCACATTGCGAGCTGAATTCGGTGTATGCGGGCATTTTCCTGATGGCCAGGCTTCGTCAACAAAGCCTCACGTTAATGTTCACCTAAATGAGCACACGACACTCAGCCAAAGAGAGCTGTACACAGAAATCCTCTTTCCGGCGCTTAGAGAGCAGGCACACATTACAGACACAGAAACCACAATGCGAGCTGAATTCGTTGTATGCGGGCATTTTCCTGATGGCCAGGCTTCGTCAACAAAGCCTCACGTTAATGTTCACCTAAATGAGCACACGACACTCAGCAAAAGAGAGCTCTACACAGAAATCCTCTTTCAGGTGCTTAGAGTGCAGGCACACAGGGCAGACACGGAAACCACATTGCAAGTTCAATTCGTTGTATGCGGGTATTTTCCTGATGGCCAGGATTCCTCAGCATAACCTCACGTGAATGGCCACAAGAATGAGCACCCGACACTGAGCAAAAGACATCTCTACAGAGCAGACTTCACTCATGCACTTAGAGTGCAGTCACACAGGACAGACACGGAAACCACATTGCGAGCTGAATTCGGTGTATGCGGTTCTTTTCCTGACGGCCAGGCTTCCTCAGCAAGGCCTCACGTTTCTGGCCACACAAATGAGCACCCGGCTCTCAGCAAAAGACATCTACACCGAGCAGACTTCACTCATGCACTTAGAGTGCAGTCACACAGGACAGACACGGTAACTACATTGCGAGCTAAATTCTTTGTATGCGGGTATTTTCCTGATGACCAGTCTTCCTCAGTAACACTTCACATTAATGGCAACGCAAATGAGCACCCGACACTCAGCAAAGGAGAGCTCCACACGGCAGACCACTTTCAGGCGCTTAGAGAGCAGGCACACATTACAGACACGGAAACCACATTGCGAGCTGAATTCGTTGTATGCGGGCATTTTCCTTATGGCCAGGCTTCCTCAACAAAGCCTCACGTTAATGGTCACCCAAATGAGCACACAACACTCAGCTAAAGAGAGCTCTGCAGGGCAAAACCTCTTCCAGGTGCTTAGAGTGCAGGCACACAGGACAGACACGGAAACCACATTGCGAGCTAAATTCGTTGTATGCGGGCATAGTGCCGGACGGCCAGGCTTCCTCAGCAAAGCCTCACGTTCATGGCCACACAGACATGGTTGAAAGCACATTGAAAGCTCTGTTTCAGCCTCCACTGCCAGGGCTTCAATGATTCCTTGAGTGGGCCATCCTGCAGTGCTTTCTTTCAGTCACATAAGCTGAATCCAAAGCTGACTTGCCTCCACTGCTGTCACTACAATGCATCATCTTCTGCAACTTCCAGTGTCGCTAGAGCAAAGGCCTATTCGCAGCCCACCCACATCTTTGAGATAGAGGGCATACAGAGAAGACCGCGTTCTACTGCAATGTTTGCTGTTTTCCTTATCACATAGGAGCAAATTGCGTGCAAAATGAAAGCAGCCTCGTATTCCCTCACGGAGTGTCTCCTCGGTGCATGGTGGATTGTTTCTGCGGCAGAGTTTGTCATGAGGCTCTCCTGCAGCAGTTTCTGACACTTTACAACAAAGGCGTCTTCAGGGCCTTGCTAGTAAAGAGATGAGGTGGCTCTCTGCGCCCTCAGGAAACAAGGCCCTCCTGGAGTATTACAAACCTGTGGAGAAAACCGCCAACAACGAGAGGCTGTCTTCTGTGCACTTGAATGCAGAAGTCCCTCAACACACAGCACATCACACCGAGAACATAACTGCCCACCATACACATGAACCACGGTTCTCAGAGTGAACACAACACACCCAGTGAGGCACACTGACCAAGCTTGACCACACACAGTACACACATCACAAATTACACTCCTTACTCAAAGACCCAGGCACACACACAACCTGTCAAACACAACCGCGAACATAGAAACCAACATGCAAAACACACACCGTCCACAACAGAAAGAACACAAAAATTATGCAACACACATTTCACACACTACACACAATCACTCCAAACACACATAAAACAGACAGCACACACAGCCTCACAGAATGCACAATGCCAAACACACAACATATACACAAAGATATCAGTCCTAACACACAGTGTCTCACTCAACAAGCAAAACACACAGACCACAGAACACACAGAGTAGAATACACACAACACAAACACAACTCAGAGAACCACACATCACACGACACACACAAGCATCCCGCACAGAAAGTATCACAACTCATAACACACACAACACTCCCAAATCCATAGGCAAAACACATATAACCAACAAAGACAAGTGGCACACATTTCACACACTGCCCACTGCACACACAATCACGCACAGACACACCACACATACATCCTCACACAGGAGCACAACGCACTACACACACGCAACACAGAAACACGCAACACAACAGACACAATAAACACACCACACCCTTGAAGGCACATAAGTACTGCTCACAATGCACACGAAAACCATTGCACAGACCACATACTGTATGCAAGAGATGTACAAAACAAGCACAGCCACACACAGTCAACACATCTTACATCATGTGCATAACTCCAACAGCCAAACACACACACAGCCTCTCTCACACAACACACAAAACACAACCACACACACAAAACTGACACAACACATACAAATGCACACAAAACTGACGAAACGCGTGCAACACACATAGCACACTGCACACAACACGCACAACCACAATCTAATCATAGAGAACACATGCATCCCCACGCGCACACAGCACGAACGAAAACACACCCACACACAACATACACATGCACACAACACACCCGACACAAGGCGAACCCATCATTACACACAATGCTGAAATGACACAGCCCACGCAACATCTACCCAGTATGTCACACACAGAAAGCCTAAAGGCAGCACTCACACCACCCAGAACACAGCACATAACAACAAACAAGAGAATTTATAAGACTCGGAAACCACATTGCGAGCTGAATTCGTTGTATGCGGGTATTTTCCTGACAGCCAGGCTTCCTCAGCAAAACCTCACGTTAATGGCCTCACAAATGAGCTCCCGACACTCAGCAAAAGATATCTCTACAGAGCAGACTTCACTCATGCGCTTAGAGTGCAGTCACACAGGACTGACACGGAAAACACATTGCCTGCTGAATTCGTTGTATGCGGGTATTTTCCTGATGGCCAGTCTTCCTCAGCAAAACCTCACGTTAATGGCCACACAAATGAGCACCCAACACCTAGCAAAAGAGAGCTCTACGCAGCAGACCACTTTCAGGCGCTTAGAGAGCGGGCACACATTCCAGACACGGAAACCACATTGCGAGCTGAATTCGGTGTATGCGGGCATTTTCCTGATGGCAAGGCTTCGTCAACAAAGCCTCACGTTAATGTTCACCTAAATGAGCACACGACACTCAGCCAAAGAGAGCTGTACACAGAAATCCTCTTTCCGGCGCTTAGAGAGCAGGCACACATTACAGACACAGAAACCACAATGCGAGCTGAATTCGTTGTATGCGGGCATTTTCCTGATGGCCAGGCTTCGTCAACAAAGCCTCACGTTAATGTTCACCTAAATGAGCACACGACACTCAGCAAAAGAGAGCTCTACACAGAAATCCTCTTTCAGGTGCTTAGAGTGCAGGCACACAGGGAAGACACGGAAACCACATTGCAAGTTCAATTCGTTGTATGCGGGTATTTTCCTGATGGCCAGGATTCCTCAGCATAACCTCACGTGAATGGCCACAAGAATGAGCACCCGACACTGAGCAAAAGACATCTCTACAGAGCAGACTTCACTCATGCACTTAGAGTGCAGTCACACAGGACAGACACGGAATCCACATTGCGAGCTGAATTCGGTGTATGCGGTTCTTTACCTGACGGCCAGGCTTCCTCAGCAAGGCCTCACGTTTCTGGCCACACAAATGAGCACCCGGCTCTCAGCAAAAGACATCTACACCGAGCAGACTTCACTCATGCACTTAGAGTGCAGTCACACAGGACAGACACGGTAACTACATTGCGAGCTAAATTCTTTGTATGCGGGTATTTTCCTGATGACCAGTCTTCCTCAGTAACACTTCACGTTAATGGCAACGCAAATGAGCACCCGACACTCAGCAAAGGAGAGCTCCACACGGCAGACCACTTTCAGGCGCTTAGAGAGCAGGCACACATTACAGACATGGAAACCACATTGCGAGCTGAATTCGTTGTATGCGGGCATTTTCCTGATGGCCAGGCTTCCTCAACAAAGCCTCACGTTAATGGTCACCCAAATGAGCACACAACACTCAGCTAAAGAGAGCTCTGCAGGGCAAAACCTCTTCCAGGTGCTTAGAGTGCAGGCACACAGGACAGACACGGAAACCACATTGCGAGCTAAATTCGTTGTATGCGGGCATAGTGCCGGACGGCCAGGCTTCCTAGGCAAAGCCTCACGTTCATGGCCACACAGACATGGTTGAAAGCACATTGAAAGCTCTGTTTCAGCCTCCACTGCCAGGGCTTCAATGATTCCTTGAGTGGGCCATCCTGCAGTGCTTTCTTTCAGTCACATAAGCTGAATCCAAAGCTGACTTGCCTCCACTGCTGTCACTACAATGCATCATCTTCTGCAACTTCCAGTGTCGCTAGAGCAAAGGCCTATTCGCAGCCCACCCACATCTTTGAGATAGAGGGCATACAGAGAAGACCGCGTTCTACTGCAATGTTTGCTGTTTTCCTTATCACATAGGAGCAAATTGCGTGCAAAATGAAAGCAGCCTCGTATTCCCTCATGGCATGTCTCCTCAGTGCACGGTGGATTGTTTCTGTGGCAGAGTTTGTCATGAGGCTCTCCTGCAGCAGTTTCTGACACTTTACAACAAAGGCGTCTTCAGGGCCTTGCTAGTGAAGAGATGAGGTGGCTCTCTGCGCCCTCAGGAAACAAGGCCCTCCTGGAGTATTACAAACCTGTGGAGAAAACCGCCAACAACGAGAGGCTGTCTTCTGTGCACTTGAATGCAGAAGTCCCTCAACACACAGCACATCACACCGAGAACATAACTGCCCACCATACACATGAACCACGGTTCTCAGAGTGAACACAACACACCCAGTGAGGCACACTGACCAAGCTTGACCACACACAGTACACACATCACAAATTACACTCCTTACTCAAAGAGCCAGCCACACACACAACCTGTCAAACACAACCGCGAACATAGAAACCAACATGCAAAACACACACCGTCGACAACAGAAAGAACACAAAAATTATGCAACACACATTTCACACACTACACACATCACTCCAAACACACATAAAACAGACAGCACACACAGCCTCACAGAATGCACAATGCCAAACACACAACATATACACAAAGATATCAGTCCTAACACACAGTGTCTCACTCAACAAGCAAAACACACAGACCACAGAACACACAGAGTAGAATACACACAACACAAACACAACTCACAGAACCACACATCACACGACACACACAAGCATCCGGCACAGAAAGTATCACAACTCATAACACACACAACACTCCCAAATCCATAGGCAAAACACATATAACCAACAAAGACAAGTAGCACACATTTCACACACTACCCACTGCACACACAATCACGCACAGACACACCACACATACATCCTCACACAGGAGCACAACGCACTACACACACGCAACACAGAAACACACAACACAACAGACACAATAAACACACCACACCCTTGAAGGCACATAAGTACTGCTCACAATGCACACGAAAACCATTGCACAGACCACATACTGTATGCAAGAGATATACAAAACAAGCACAGCCACACACAGTCAACACATCTTACATCATGTGCATAACTCCAACAGCCAAACACACACACAGCCTCTCTCACACAACACACAAAACACAACCACACACACAAAACTGACACAACACATACAAATGCACACAAAACTGATGAAACGCGTGCAACACACATAGCACACTGCACACAACACGCACAACCACAATCTAATCATAGAGAACACATGCATCCCCACGCGCACACAGCACGAACGAAAACACACCCACACACAACATACACATGCACACAACACACCCGACACAAGGCGAACCCATCATTACACACAATGCTGAAATGACACAGCCCACGCCACATCTACCCAGTATGTCACACGCAGAAAGCCTAAAGGCAGCACTCACACCACCCAGAACACAGCACATAACAACAAACAAGAGAATTTATAAGACTCGGAAACCACATTGCGAGCTGAATTTGTTGTATGCGGGTATTTTCCTGACAGCCAGGCTTCCTCAGCAAAACCTCACGTTAATGGCCTCACAAATGAGCTCCCGACACTCAGCAAAAGATATCTCTACAGAGCAGACTTCACTCATGCGCTTAGAGTGCAGTCACACAGGACTGACACGGAAAACACATTGCCTGCTGAAATCGTTGTATGCGGGTATTTTCCTGATGGCCAGTCTTCCTCAGCAAAACCTCACGTTAATGGCCACACAAATGAGCACCCAACACCTAGCAAAAGAGAGCTCTACGCAGCAGACCACTTTCAGGCGCTTAGAGAGCGGGCACACATTCTAGACACGGAAACCACATTGCGAGCTGAATTCGGTGTATGCGGGCATTTTCCTGATGGCAAGGCTTCGTCAACAAAGCCTCACGTTAATGTTCACCTAAATGAGCACACGACACTCAGCCAAAGAGAGCTGTACACAGAAATCCTCTTTCCGGCGCTGAGAGAGCAGGCACACATTACAGACACAGAAACCACAATGCGAGCTGAATTCGTTGTATGCGGGCATTTTCCTGATGGCCAGGCTTCGTCAACAAAGCCTCACGTTAATGTTCACCTAAATGAGCACACGACACTCAGCAAAAGAGAGCTCTACACAGAAATCCTCTTTCAGGTGCTTAGAGTGCAGGCACACAGGGAAGACACGGAAACCACATTGCAAGTTCAATTCGTTGTATGCGGGTATTTTCCTGATGGCCAGGATTCCTCAGCATAACCTCACGTGAATGGCCACAAGAATGAGCACCCGACACTGAGCAAAAGACATCTCTACAGAGCAGACTTCACTCATGCACTTAGAGTGCAGTCACACAGGACAGACACGGAATCCACATTGCGAGCTGAATTCGGTGTATGCGGTTCTTTACCTGACGGCCAGGCTTCCTCAGCAAGGCCTCACGTTTCTGGCCACACAAATGAGCACCCGGCTCTCAGCAAAAGACATCTACACCGAGCAGACTTCACTCATGCACTTAGAGTGCAGTCACACAGGACAGACACGGTAACTACATTGCGAGCTAAATTCTTTGTATGCGGGTATTTTCCTGATGACCAGTCTTCCTCAGTAACACTTCACGTTAATGGCAACGCAAATGAGCACCCGACACTCAGCAAAGGAGAGCTCCACACGGCAGACCACTTTCAGGCGCTTAGAGAGCAGGCACACATTACAGACATGGAAACCACATTGCGAGCTGAATTCGTTGTATGCGGGCATTTTCCTGATGGCCAGGCTTCCTCAACAAAGCCTCACGTTAATGGTCACCCAAATGAGCACACAACACTCAGCTAAAGAGAGCTCTGCAGGGCAAAACCTCTTCCAGGTGCTTAGAGTGCAGGCACACAGGACAGACACGGAAACCACATTGCGAGCTAAATTCGTTGTATGCGGGCATAGTGCCGGACGGCCAGGCTTCCTAGGCAAAGCCTCACGTTCATGGCCACACAGACATGGTTGAAAGCACATTGAAAGCTCTGTTTCAGCCTCCACTGCCAGGGCTTCAATGATTCCTTGAGTGGGCCATCCTGCAGTGCTTTCTTTCAGTCACATAAGCTGAATCCAAAGCTGACTTGCCTCCACTGCTGTCACTACAATGCATCATCTTCTGCAACTTCCAGTGTCGCTAGAGCAAAGGCCTATTCGCAGCCCACCCACATCTTTGAGATAGAGGGCATACAGAGAAGACCGCGTTCTACTGCAATGTTTGCTGTTTTCCTTATCACATAGGAGCAAATTGCGTGCAAAATGAAAGCAGCCTCGTATTCCCTCATGGCATGTCTCCTCAGTGCACGGTGGATTGTTTCTGTGGCAGAGTTTGTCATGAGGCTCTCCTGCAGCAGTTTCTGACACTTTACAACAAAGGCGTCTTCAGGGCCTTGCTAGTGAAGAGATGAGGTGGCTCTCTGCGCCCTCAGGAAACAAGGCCCTCCTGGAGTATTACAAACCTGTGGAGAAAACCGCCAACAACGAGAGGCTGTCTTCTGTGCACTTGAATGCAGAAGTCCCTCAACACACAGCACATCACACCGAGAACATAACTGCCCACCATACACATGAACCACGGTTCTCAGAGTGAACACAACACACCCAGTGAGGCACACTGACCAAGCTTGACCACACACAGTACACACATCACAAATTACACTCCTTACTCAAAGAGCCAGCCACACACACAACCTGTCAAACACAACCGCGAACATAGAAACCAACATGCAAAACACACACCGTCGACAACAGAAAGAACACAAAAATTATGCAACACACATTTCACACACTACACACATCACTCCAAACACACATAAAACAGACAGCACACACAGCCTCACAGAATGCACAATGCCAAACACACAACATATACACAAAGATATCAGTCCTAACACACAGTGTCTCACTCAACAAGCAAAACACACAGACCACAGAACACACAGAGTAGAATACACACAACACAAACACAACTCACAGAACCACACATCACACGACACACACAAGCATCCGGCACAGAAAGTATCACAACTCATAACACACACAACACTCCCAAATCCATAGGCAAAACACATATAACCAACAAAGACAAGTAGCACACATTTCACACACTACCCACTGCACACACAATCACGCACAGACACACCACACATACATCCTCACACAGGAGCACAACGCACTACACACACGCAACACAGAAACACACAACACAACAGACACAATAAACACACCACACCCTTGAAGGCACATAAGTACTGCTCACAATGCACACGAAAACCATTGCACAGACCACATACTGTATGCAAGAGATATACAAAACAAGCACAGCCACACACAGTCAACACATCTTACATCATGTGCATAACTCCAACAGCCAAACACACACACAGCCTCTCTCACACAACACACAAAACACAACCACACACACAAAACTGACACAACACATACAAATGCACACAAAACTGATGAAACGCGTGCAACACACATAGCACACTGCACACAACACGCACAACCACAATCTAATCATAGAGAACACATGCATCCCCACGCGCACACAGCACGAACGAAAACACACCCACACACAACATACACATGCACACAACACACCCGACACAAGGCGAACCCATCATTACACACAATGCTGAAATGACACAGCCCACGCCACATCTACCCAGTATGTCACACGCAGAAAGCCTAAAGGCAGCACTCACACCACCCAGAACACAGCACATAACAACAAACAAGAGAATTTATAAGACTCGGAAACCACATTGCGAGCTGAATTTGTTGTATGCGGGTATTTTCCTGACAGCCAGGCTTCCTCAGCAAAACCTCACGTTAATGGCCTCACAAATGAGCTCCCGACACTCAGCAAAAGATATCTCTACAGAGCAGACTTCACTCATGCGCTTAGAGTGCAGTCACACAGGACTGACACGGAAAACACATTGCCTGCTGAAATCGTTGTATGCGGGTATTTTCCTGATGGCCAGTCTTCCTCAGCAAAACCTCACGTTAATGGCCACACAAATGAGCACCCAACACCTAGCAAAAGAGAGCTCTACGCAGCAGACCACTTTCAGGCGCTTAGAGAGCGGGCACACATTCTAGACACGGAAACCACATTGCGAGCTGAATTCGGTGTATGCGGGCATTTTCCTGATGGCAAGGCTTCGTCAACAAAGCCTCACGTTAATGTTCACCTAAATGAGCACACGACACTCAGCCAAAGAGAGCTGTACACAGAAATCCTCTTTCCGGCGCTTAGAGAGCAGGCACACATTACAGACACAGAAACCACAATGCGAGCTGAATTCGTTGTATGCGGGCATTTTCCTGATGGCCAGGCTTCGTCAACAAAGCCTCACGTTAATGTTCACCTAAATGAGCACACGACACTCAGCAAAAGAGAGCTCTACACAGAAATCCTCTTTCAGGTGCTTAGAGTGCAGGCACACAGGGAAGACACGGAAACCACATTGCAAGTTCAATTCGTTGTATGCGGGTATTTTCCTGATGGCCAGGATTCCTCAGCATAACCTCACGTGAATGGCCACAAGAATGAGCACCCGACACTGAGCAAAAGACATCTCTACAGAGCAGACTTCACTCATGCACTTAGAGTGCAGTCACACAGGACAGACACGGAATCCACATTGCGAGCTGAATTCGGTGTATGCGGTTCTTTACCTGTCGGCCAGGCTTCCTCAGCAAGGCCTCACGTTTCTGGCCACACAAATGAGCACCCGGCTCTCAGCAAAAGACATCTACACCGAGCAGACTTCACTCATGCACTTAGAGTGCAGTCACACAGGACAGACACGGTAACTACATTGCGAGCTAAATTCTTTGTATGCGGGTATTTTCCTGATGACCAGTCTTCCTCAGTAACACTTCACGTTAATGGCAACGCAAATGAGCACCCGACACTCAGCAAAGGAGAGCTCCACACGGCAGACCACTTTCAGGCGCTTAGAGAGCAGGCACACATTACAGACATGGAAACCACATTGCGAGCTGAATTCGTTGTATGCGGGCATTTTCCTGATGGCCAGGCTTCCTCAACAAAGCCTCACGTTAATGGTCACCCAAATGAGCACACAACACTCAGCTAAAGAGAGCTCTGCAGGGCAAAACCTCTTCCAGGTGCTTAGAGTGCAGGCACACAGGACAGACACGGAAACCACATTGCGAGCTAAATTCGTTGTATGCGGGCATAGTGCCGGACGGCCAGGCTTCCTAGGCAAAGCCTCACGTTCATGGCCACACAGACATGGTTGAAAGCACATTGAAAGCTCTGTTTCAGCCTCCACTGCCAGGGCTTCAATGATTCCTTGAGTGGGCCATCCTGCAGTGCTTTCTTTCAGTCACATAAGCTGAATCCAAAGCTGACTTGCCTCCACTGCTGTCACTACAATGCATCATCTTCTGCAACTTCCAGTGTCGCTAGAGCAAAGGCCTATTCGCAGCCCACCCACATCTTTGAGATAGAGGGCATACAGAGAAGACCGCGTTCTACTGCAATGTTTGCTGTTTTCCTTATCACATAGGAGCAAATTGCGTGCAAAATGAAAGCAGCCTCGTATTCCCTCATGGCATGTCTCCTCAGTGCACGGTGGATTGTTTCTGTGGCAGAGTTTGTCATGAGGCTCTCCTGCAGCAGTTTCTGACACTTTACAACAAAGGCGTCTTCAGGGCCTTGCTAGTGAAGAGATGAGGTGGCTCTCTGCGCCCTCAGGAAACAAGGCCCTCCTGGAGTATTACAAACCTGTGGAGAAAACCGCCAACAACGAGAGGCTGTCTTCTGTGCACTTGAATGCAGAAGTCCCTCAACACACAGCACATCACACCGAGAACATAACTGCCCACCATACACATGAACCACGGTTCTCAGAGTGAACACAACACACCCAGTGAGGCACACTGACCAAGCTTGACCACACACAGTACACACATCACAAATTACACTCCTTACTCAAAGAGCCAGCCACACACACAACCTGTCAAACACAACCGCGAACATAGAAACCAACATGCAAAACACACACCGTCGACAACAGAAAGAACACAAAAATTATGCAACACACATTTCACACACTACACACATCACTCCAAACACACATAAAACAGACAGCACACACAGCCTCACAGAATGCACAATGCCAAACACACAACATATACACAAAGATATCAGTCCTAACACACAGTGTCTCACTCAACAAGCAAAACACACAGACCACAGAACACACAGAGTAGAATACACACAACACAAACACAACTCACAGAACCACACATCACACGACACACACAAGCATCCCGCACAGAAAGTATCACAACTCATAACACACACAACACTCCCAAATCCATAGGCAAAACACATATAACCAACAAAGACAAGTAGCACACATTTCACACACTACCCACTGCACACACAATCACGCACAGACACACCACACATACATCCTCACACAGGAGCACAACGCACTACACACACGCAACACAGAAACACGCAACACAACAGACACAATAAACACACCACACCCTTGAAGGCACATAAGTACTGCTCACAATGCACACGAAAACCATTGCACAGACCACATACTGTATGCAAGAGATGTACAAAACAAGCACAGCCACACACAGTCAACACATCTTACATCATGTGCATAACTCCAACAGCCAAACACACACACAGCCTCTCTCACACAACACACAAAACACAACCACACACACAAAACTGACACAACACATACAAATGCACACAAAACTGACGAAACGCGTGCAACACACATAGCACACTGCACACAACACGCACAACCACAATCTAATCATAGAGAACACATGCATCCCCACGCGCACACAGCACGAACGAAAACACACCCACACACAACATACACATGCACACAACACACCCGACACAAGGCGAACCCATCATTACACACAATGCTGAAATGACACAGCCCACGCCACATCTACCCAGTATGTCACACGCAGAAAGCCTAAAGGCAGCACTCACACCACCCAGAACACAGCACATAACAACAAACAAGAGAATTTATAAGACTCGGAAACCACATTGCGAGCTGAATTTGTTGTATGCGGGTATTTTCCTGACAGCCAGGCTTCCTCAGCAAAACCTCACGTTAATGGCCTCACAAATGAGCTCCCGACACTCAGCAAAAGATATCTCTACAGAGCAGACTTCACTCATGCGCTTAGAGTGCAGTCACACAGGACTGACACGGAAAACACATTGCCTGCTGAAATCGTTGTATGCGGGTATTTTCCTGATGGCCAGTCTTCCTCAGCAAAACCTCACGTTAATGGCCACACAAATGAGCACCCAACACCTAGCAAAAGAGAGCTCTACGCAGCAGACCACTTTCAGGCGCTTAGAGAGCGGGCACACATTCTAGACACGGAAACCACATTGCGAGCTGAATTCGGTGTATGCGGGCATTTTCCTGATGGCAAGGCTTCGTCAACAAAGCCTCACGTTAATGTTCACCTAAATGAGCACACGACACTCAGCCAAAGAGAGCTGTACACAGAAATCCTCTTTCCGGCGCTTAGAGAGCAGGCACACATTACAGACACAGAAACCACAATGCGAGCTGAATTCGTTGTATGCGGGCATTTTCCTGATGGCCAGGCTTCGTCAACAAAGCCTCACGTTAATGTTCACCTAAATGAGCACACGACACTCAGCAAAAGAGAGCTCTACACAGAAATCCTCTTTCAGGTGCTTAGAGTGCAGGCACACAGGGAAGACACGGAAACCACATTGCAAGTTCAATTCGTTGTATGCGGGTATTTTCCTGATGGCCAGGATTCCTCAGCATAACCTCACGTGAATGGCCACAAGAATGAGCACCCGACACTGAGCAAAAGACATCTCTACAGAGCAGACTTCACTCATGCACTTAGAGTGCAGTCACACAGGACAGACACGGAATCCACATTGCGAGCTGAATTCGGTGTATGCGGTTCTTTACCTGACGGCCAGGCTTCCTCAGCAAGGCCTCACGTTTCTGGCCACACAAATGAGCACCCGGCTCTCAGCAAAAGACATCTACACCGAGCAGACTTCACTCATGCACTTAGAGTGCAGTCACACAGGACAGACACGGTAACTACATTGCGAGCTAAATTCTTTGTATGCGGGTATTTTCCTGATGACCAGTCTTCCTCAGTAACACTTCACGTTAATGGCAACGCAAATGAGCACCCGACACTCAGCAAAGGAGAGCTCCACACGGCAGACCACTTTCAGGCGCTTAGAGAGCAGGCACACATTACAGACATGGAAACCACATTGCGAGCTGAATTCGTTGTATGCGGGCATTTTCCTGATGGCCAGGCTTCCTCAACAAAGCCTCACGTTAATGGTCACCCAAATGAGCACACAACACTCAGCTAAAGAGAGCTCTGCAGGGCAAAACCTCTTCCAGGTGCTTAGAGTGCAGGCACACAGGACAGACACGGAAACCACATTGCGAGCTAAATTCGTTGTATGCGGGCATAGTGCCGGACGGCCAGGCTTCCTAGGCAAAGCCTCACGTTCATGGCCACACAGACATGGTTGAAAGCACATTGAAAGCTCTGTTTCAGCCTCCACTGCCAGGGCTTCAATGATTCCTTGAGTGGGCCATCCTGCAGTGCTTTCTTTCAGTCACATAAGCTGAATCCAAAGCTGACTTGCCTCCACTGCTGTCACTACAATGCATCATCTTCTGCAACTTCCAGTGTCGCTAGAGCAAAGGCCTATTCGCAGCCCACCCACATCTTTGAGATAGAGGGCATACAGAGAAGACCGCGTTCTACTGCAATGTTTGCTGTTTTCCTTATCACATAGGAGCAAATTGCGTGCAAAATGAAAGCAGCCTCGTATTCCCTCATGGCATGTCTCCTCAGTGCACGGTGGATTGTTTCTGTGGCAGAGTTTGTCATGAGGCTCTCCTGCAGCAGTTTCTGACACTTTACAACAAAGGCGTCTTCAGGGCCTTGCTAGTGAAGAGATGAGGTGGCTCTCTGCGCCCTCAGGAAACAAGGCCCTCCTGGAGTATTACAAACCTGTGGAGAAAACCGCCAACAACGAGAGGCTGTCTTCTGTGCACTTGAATGCAGAAGTCCCTCAACACACAGCACATCACACCGAGAACATAACTGCCCACCATACACATGAACCACGGTTCTCAGAGTGAACACAACACACCCAGTGAGGCACACTGACCAAGCTTGACCACACACAGTACACACATCACAAATTACACTCCTTACTCAAAGAGCCAGCCACACACACAACCTGTCAAACACAACCGCGAACATAGAAACCAACATGCAAAACACACACCGTCGACAACAGAAAGAACACAAAAATTATGCAACACACATTTCACACACTACACACATCACTCCAAACACACATAAAACAGACAGCACACACAGCCTCACAGAATGCACAATGCCAAACACACAACATATACACAAAGATATCAGTCCTAACACACAGTGTCTCACTCAACAAGCAAAACACACAGACCACAGAACACACAGAGTAGAATACACACAACACAAACACAACTCACAGAACCACACATCACACGACACACACAAGCATCCGGCACAGAAAGTATCACAACTCATAACACACACAACACTCCCAAATCCATAGGCAAAACACATATAACCAACAAAGACAAGTAGCACACATTTCACACACTACCCACTGCACACACAATCACGCACAGACACACCACACATACATCCTCACACAGGAGCACAACGCACTACACACACGCAACACAGAAACACACAACACAACAGACACAATAAACACACCACACCCTTGAAGGCACATAAGTACTGCTCACAATGCACACGAAAACCATTGCACAGACCACATACTGTATGCAAGAGATATACAAAACAAGCACAGCCACACACAGTCAACACATCTTACATCATGTGCATAACTCCAACAGCCAAACACACACACAGCCTCTCTCACACAACACACAAAACACAACCACACACACAAAACTGACACAACACATACAAATGCACACAAAACTGATGAAACGCGTGCAACACACATAGCACACTGCACACAACACGCACAACCACAATCTAATCATAGAGAACACATGCATCCCCACGCGCACACAGCACGAACGAAAACACACCCACACACAACATACACATGCACACAACACACCCGACACAAGGCGAACCCATCATTACACACAATGCTGAAATGACACAGCCCACGCCACATCTACCCAGTATGTCACACGCAGAAAGCCTAAAGGCAGCACTCACACCACCCAGAACACAGCACATAACAACAAACAAGAGAATTTATAAGACTCGGAAACCACATTGCGAGCTGAATTTGTTGTATGCGGGTATTTTCCTGACAGCCAGGCTTCCTCAGCAAAACCTCACGTTAATGGCCTCACAAATGAGCTCCCGACACTCAGCAAAAGATATCTCTACAGAGCAGACTTCACTCATGCGCTTAGAGTGCAGTCACACAGGACTGACACGGAAAACACATTGCCTGCTGAAATCGTTGTATGCGGGTATTTTCCTGATGGCCAGTCTTCCTCAGCAAAACCTCACGTTAATGGCCACACAAATGAGCACCCAACACCTAGCAAAAGAGAGCTCTACGCAGCAGACCACTTTCAGGCGCTTAGAGAGCGGGCACACATTCTAGACACGGAAACCACATTGCGAGCTGAATTCGGTGTATGCGGGCATTTTCCTGATGGCAAGGCTTCGTCAACAAAGCCTCACGTTAATGTTCACCTAAATGAGCACACGACACTCAGCCAAAGAGAGCTGTACACAGAAATCCTCTTTCCGGCGCTGAGAGAGCAGGCACACATTACAGACACAGAAACCACAATGCGAGCTGAATTCGTTGTATGCGGGCATTTTCCTGATGGCCAGGCTTCGTCAACAAAGCCTCACGTTAATGTTCACCTAAATGAGCACACGACACTCAGCAAAAGAGAGCTCTACACAGAAATCCTCTTTCAGGTGCTTAGAGTGCAGGCACACAGGGAAGACACGGAAACCACATTGCAAGTTCAATTCGTTGTATGCGGGTATTTTCCTGATGGCCAGGATTCCTCAGCATAACCTCACGTGAATGGCCACAAGAATGAGCACCCGACACTGAGCAAAAGACATCTCTACAGAGCAGACTTCACTCATGCACTTAGAGTGCAGTCACACAGGACAGACACGGAATCCACATTGCGAGCTGAATTCGGTGTATGCGGTTCTTTACCTGTCGGCCAGGCTTCCTCAGCAAGGCCTCACGTTTCTGGCCACACAAATGAGCACCCGGCTCTCAGCAAAAGACATCTACACCGAGCAGACTTCACTCATGCACTTAGAGTGCAGTCACACAGGACAGACACGGTAACTACATTGCGAGCTAAATTCTTTGTATGCGGGTATTTTCCTGATGACCAGTCTTCCTCAGTAACACTTCACGTTAATGGCAACGCAAATGAGCACCCGACACTCAGCAAAGGAGAGCTCCACACGGCAGACCACTTTCAGGCGCTTAGAGAGCAGGCACACATTACAGACATGGAAACCACATTGCGAGCTGAATTCGTTGTATGCGGGCATTTTCCTGATGGCCAGGCTTCCTCAACAAAGCCTCACGTTAATGGTCACCCAAATGAGCACACAACACTCAGCTAAAGAGAGCTCTGCAGGGCAAAACCTCTTCCAGGTGCTTAGAGTGCAGGCACACAGGACAGACACGGAAACCACATTGCGAGCTAAATTCGTTGTATGCGGGCATAGTGCCGGACGGCCAGGCTTCCTAGGCAAAGCCTCACGTTCATGGCCACACAGACATGGTTGAAAGCACATTGAAAGCTCTGTTTCAGCCTCCACTGCCAGGGCTTCAATGATTCCTTGAGTGGGCCATCCTGCAGTGCTTTCTTTCAGTCACATAAGCTGAATCCAAAGCTGACTTGCCTCCACTGCTGTCACTACAATGCATCATCTTCTGCAACTTCCAGTGTCGCTAGAGCAAAGGCCTATTCGCAGCCCACCCACATCTTTGAGATAGAGGGCATACAGAGAAGACCGCGTTCTACTGCAATGTTTGCTGTTTTCCTTATCACATAGGAGCAAATTGCGTGCAAAATGAAAGCAGCCTCGTATTCCCTCATGGCATGTCTCCTCAGTGCACGGTGGATTGTTTCTGTGGCAGAGTTTGTCATGAGGCTCTCCTGCAGCAGTTTCTGACACTTTACAACAAAGGCGTCTTCAGGGCCTTGCTAGTGAAGAGATGAGGTGGCTCTCTGCGCCCTCAGGAAACAAGGCCCTCCTGGAGTATTACAAACCTGTGGAGAAAACCGCCAACAACGAGAGGCTGTCTTCTGTGCACTTGAATGCAGAAGTCCCTCAACACACAGCACATCACACCGAGAACATAACTGCCCACCATACACATGAACCACGGTTCTCAGAGTGAACACAACACACCCAGTGAGGCACACTGACCAAGCTTGACCACACACAGTACACACATCACAAATTACACTCCTTACTCAAAGAGCCAGCCACACACACAACCTGTCAAACACAACCGCGAACATAGAAACCAACATGCAAAACACACACCGTCGACAACAGAAAGAACACAAAAATTATGCAACACACATTTCACACACTACACACATCACTCCAAACACACATAAAACAGACAGCACACACAGCCTCACAGAATGCACAATGCCAAACACACAACATATACACAAAGATATCAGTCCTAACACACAGTGTCTCACTCAACAAGCAAAACACACAGACCACAGAACACACAGAGTAGAATACACACAACACAAACACAACTCACAGAACCACACATCACACGACACACACAAGCATCCGGCACAGAAAGTATCACAACTCATAACACACACAACACTCCCAAATCCATAGGCAAAACACATATAACCAACAAAGACAAGTAGCACACATTTCACACACTACCCACTGCACACACAATCACGCACAGACACACCACACATACATCCTCACACAGGAGCACAACGCACTACACACACGCAACACAGAAACACACAACACAACAGACACAATAAACACACCACACCCTTGAAGGCACATAAGTACTGCTCACAATGCACACGAAAACCATTGCACAGACCACATACTGTATGCAAGAGATATACAAAACAAGCACAGCCACACACAGTCAACACATCTTACATCATGTGCATAACTCCAACAGCCAAACACACACACAGCCTCTCTCACACAACACACAAAACACAACCACACACACAAAACTGACACAACACATACAAATGCACACAAAACTGATGAAACGCGTGCAACACACATAGCACACTGCACACAACACGCACAACCACAATCTAATCATAGAGAACACATGCATCCCCACGCGCACACAGCACGAACGAAAACACACCCACACACAACATACACATGCACACAACACACCCGACACAAGGCGAACCCATCATTACACACAATGCTGAAATGACACAGCCCACGCCACATCTACCCAGTATGTCACACGCAGAAAGCCTAAAGGCAGCACTCACACCACCCAGAACACAGCACATAACAACAAACAAGAGAATTTATAAGACTCGGAAACCACATTGCGAGCTGAATTTGTTGTATGCGGGTATTTTCCTGACAGCCAGGCTTCCTCAGCAAAACCTCACGTTAATGGCCTCACAAATGAGCTCCCGACACTCAGCAAAAGATATCTCTACAGAGCAGACTTCACTCATGCGCTTAGAGTGCAGTCACACAGGACTGACACGGAAAACACATTGCCTGCTGAAATCGTTGTATGCGGGTATTTTCCTGATGGCCAGTCTTCCTCAGCAAAACCTCACGTTAATGGCCACACAAATGAGCACCCAACACCTAGCAAAAGAGAGCTCTACGCAGCAGACCACTTTCAGGCGCTTAGAGAGCGGGCACACATTCTAGACACGGAAACCACATTGCGAGCTGAATTCGGTGTATGCGGGCATTTTCCTGATGGCAAGGCTTCGTCAACAAAGCCTCACGTTAATGTTCACCTAAATGAGCACACGACACTCAGCCAAAGAGAGCTGTACACAGAAATCCTCTTTCCGGCGCTGAGAGAGCAGGCACACATTACAGACACAGAAACCACAATGCGAGCTGAATTCGTTGTATGCGGGCATTTTCCTGATGGCCAGGCTTCGTCAACAAAGCCTCACGTTAATGTTCACCTAAATGAGCACACGACACTCAGCAAAAGAGAGCTCTACACAGAAATCCTCTTTCAGGTGCTTAGAGTGCAGGCACACAGGGAAGACACGGAAACCACATTGCAAGTTCAATTCGTTGTATGCGGGTATTTTCCTGATGGCCAGGATTCCTCAGCATAACCTCACGTGAATGGCCACAAGAATGAGCACCCGACACTGAGCAAAAGACATCTCTACAGAGCAGACTTCACTCATGCACTTAGAGTGCAGTCACACAGGACAGACACGGAATCCACATTGCGAGCTGAATTCGGTGTATGCGGTTCTTTACCTGTCGGCCAGGCTTCCTCAGCAAGGCCTCACGTTTCTGGCCACACAAATGAGCACCCGGCTCTCAGCAAAAGACATCTACACCGAGCAGACTTCACTCATGCACTTAGAGTGCAGTCACACAGGACAGACACGGTAACTACATTGCGAGCTAAATTCTTTGTATGCGGGTATTTTCCTGATGACCAGTCTTCCTCAGTAACACTTCACGTTAATGGCAACGCAAATGAGCACCCGACACTCAGCAAAGGAGAGCTCCACACGGCAGACCACTTTCAGGCGCTTAGAGAGCAGGCACACATTACAGACATGGAAACCACATTGCGAGCTGAATTCGTTGTATGCGGGCATTTTCCTGATGGCCAGGCTTCCTCAACAAAGCCTCACGTTAATGGTCACCCAAATGAGCACACAACACTCAGCTAAAGAGAGCTCTGCAGGGCAAAACCTCTTCCAGGTGCTTAGAGTGCAGGCACACAGGACAGACACGGAAACCACATTGCGAGCTAAATTCGTTGTATGCGGGCATAGTGCCGGACGGCCAGGCTTCCTAGGCAAAGCCTCACGTTCATGGCCACACAGACATGGTTGAAAGCACATTGAAAGCTCTGTTTCAGCCTCCACTGCCAGGGCTTCAATGATTCCTTGAGTGGGCCATCCTGCAGTGCTTTCTTTCAGTCACATAAGCTGAATCCAAAGCTGACTTGCCTCCACTGCTGTCACTACAATGCATCATCTTCTGCAACTTCCAGTGTCGCTAGAGCAAAGGCCTATTCGCAGCCCACCCACATCTTTGAGATAGAGGGCATACAGAGAAGACCGCGTTCTACTGCAATGTTTGCTGTTTTCCTTATCACATAGGAGCAAATTGCGTGCAAAATGAAAGCAGCCTCGTATTCCCTCATGGCATGTCTCCTCAGTGCACGGTGGATTGTTTCTGTGGCAGAGTTTGTCATGAGGCTCTCCTGCAGCAGTTTCTGACACTTTACAACAAAGGCGTCTTCAGGGCCTTGCTAGTGAAGAGATGAGGTGGCTCTCTGCGCCCTCAGGAAACAAGGCCCTCCTGGAGTATTACAAACCTGTGGAGAAAACCGCCAACAACGAGAGGCTGTCTTCTGTGCACTTGAATGCAGAAGTCCCTCAACACACAGCACATCACACCGAGAACATAACTGCCCACCATACACATGAACCACGGTTCTCAGAGTGAACACAACACACCCAGTGAGGCACACTGACCAAGCTTGACCACACACAGTACACACATCACAAATTACACTCCTTACTCAAAGAGCCAGCCACACACACAACCTGTCAAACACAACCGCGAACATAGAAACCAACATGCAAAACACACACCGTCGACAACAGAAAGAACACAAAAATTATGCAACACACATTTCACACACTACACACATCACTCCAAACACACATAAAACAGACAGCACACACAGCCTCACAGAATGCACAATGCCAAACACACAACATATACACAAAGATATCAGTCCTAACACACAGTGTCTCACTCAACAAGCAAAACACACAGACCACAGAACACACAGAGTAGAATACACACAACACAAACACAACTCACAGAACCACACATCACACGACACACACAAGCATCCGGCACAGAAAGTATCACAACTCATAACACACACAACACTCCCAAATCCATAGGCAAAACACATATAACCAACAAAGACAAGTAGCACACATTTCACACACTACCCACTGCACACACAATCACGCACAGACACACCACACATACATCCTCACACAGGAGCACAACGCACTACACACACGCAACACAGAAACACACAACACAACAGACACAATAAACACACCACACCCTTGAAGGCACATAAGTACTGCTCACAATGCACACGAAAACCATTGCACAGACCACATACTGTATGCAAGAGATATACAAAACAAGCACAGCCACACACAGTCAACACATCTTACATCATGTGCATAACTCCAACAGCCAAACACACACACAGCCTCTCTCACACAACACACAAAACACAACCACACACACAAAACTGACACAACACATACAAATGCACACAAAACTGATGAAACGCGTGCAACACACATAGCACACTGCACACAACACGCACAACCACAATCTAATCATAGAGAACACATGCATCCCCACGCGCACACAGCACGAACGAAAACACACCCACACACAACATACACATGCACACAACACACCCGACACAAGGCGAACCCATCATTACACACAATGCTGAAATGACACAGCCCACGCCACATCTACCCAGTATGTCACACGCAGAAAGCCTAAAGGCAGCACTCACACCACCCAGAACACAGCACATAACAACAAACAAGAGAATTTATAAGACTCGGAAACCACATTGCGAGCTGAATTTGTTGTATGCGGGTATTTTCCTGACAGCCAGGCTTCCTCAGCAAAACCTCACGTTAATGGCCTCACAAATGAGCTCCCGACACTCAGCAAAAGATATCTCTACAGAGCAGACTTCACTCATGCGCTTAGAGTGCAGTCACACAGGACTGACACGGAAAACACATTGCCTGCTGAAATCGTTGTATGCGGGTATTTTCCTGATGGCCAGTCTTCCTCAGCAAAACCTCACGTTAATGGCCACACAAATGAGCACCCAACACCTAGCAAAAGAGAGCTCTACGCAGCAGACCACTTTCAGGCGCTTAGAGAGCGGGCACACATTCTAGACACGGAAACCACATTGCGAGCTGAATTCGGTGTATGCGGGCATTTTCCTGATGGCAAGGCTTCGTCAACAAAGCCTCACGTTAATGTTCACCTAAATGAGCACACGACACTCAGCCAAAGAGAGCTGTACACAGAAATCCTCTTTCCGGCGCTTAGAGAGCAGGCACACATTACAGACACAGAAACCACAATGCGAGCTGAATTCGTTGTATGCGGGCATTTTCCTGATGGCCAGGCTTCGTCAACAAAGCCTCACGTTAATGTTCACCTAAATGAGCACACGACACTCAGCAAAAGAGAGCTCTACACAGAAATCCTCTTTCAGGTGCTTAGAGTGCAGGCACACAGGGAAGACACGGAAACCACATTGCAAGTTCAATTCGTTGTATGCGGGTATTTTCCTGATGGCCAGGATTCCTCAGCATAACCTCACGTGAATGGCCACAAGAATGAGCACCCGACACTGAGCAAAAGACATCTCTACAGAGCAGACTTCACTCATGCACTTAGAGTGCAGTCACACAGGACAGACACGGAATCCACATTGCGAGCTGAATTCGGTGTATGCGGTTCTTTACCTGACGGCCAGGCTTCCTCAGCAAGGCCTCACGTTTCTGGCCACACAAATGAGCACCCGGCTCTCAGCAAAAGACATCTACACCGAGCAGACTTCACTCATGCACTTAGAGTGCAGTCACACAGGACAGACACGGTAACTACATTGCGAGCTAAATTCTTTGTATGCGGGTATTTTCCTGATGACCAGTCTTCCTCAGTAACACTTCACGTTAATGGCAACGCAAATGAGCACCCGACACTCAGCAAAGGAGAGCTCCACACGGCAGACCACTTTCAGGCGCTTAGAGAGCAGGCACACATTACAGACATGGAAACCACATTGCGAGCTGAATTCGTTGTATGCGGGCATTTTCCTGATGGCCAGGCTTCCTCAACAAAGCCTCACGTTAATGGTCACCCAAATGAGCACACAACACTCAGCTAAAGAGAGCTCTGCAGGGCAAAACCTCTTCCAGGTGCTTAGAGTGCAGGCACACAGGACAGACACGGAAACCACATTGCGAGCTAAATTCGTTGTATGCGGGCATAGTGCCGGACGGCCAGGCTTCCTAGGCAAAGCCTCACGTTCATGGCCACACAGACATGGTTGAAAGCACATTGAAAGCTCTGTTTCAGCCTCCACTGCCAGGGCTTCAATGATTCCTTGAGTGGGCCATCCTGCAGTGCTTTCTTTCAGTCACATAAGCTGAATCCAAAGCTGACTTGCCTCCACTGCTGTCACTACAATGCATCATCTTCTGCAACTTCCAGTGTCGCTAGAGCAAAGGCCTATTCGCAGCCCACCCACATCTTTGAGATAGAGGGCATACAGAGAAGACCGCGTTCTACTGCAATGTTTGCTGTTTTCCTTATCACATAGGAGCAAATTGCGTGCAAAATGAAAGCAGCCTCGTATTCCCTCATGGCATGTCTCCTCAGTGCACGGTGGATTGTTTCTGTGGCAGAGTTTGTCATGAGGCTCTCCTGCAGCAGTTTCTGACACTTTACAACAAAGGCGTCTTCAGGGCCTTGCTAGTGAAGAGATGAGGTGGCTCTCTGCGCCCTCAGGAAACAAGGCCCTCCTGGAGTATTACAAACCTGTGGAGAAAACCGCCAACAACGAGAGGCTGTCTTCTGTGCACTTGAATGCAGAAGTCCCTCAACACACAGCACATCACACCGAGAACATAACTGCCCACCATACACATGAACCACGGTTCTCAGAGTGAACACAACACACCCAGTGAGGCACACTGACCAAGCTTGACCACACACAGTACACACATCACAAATTACACTCCTTACTCAAAGAGCCAGCCACACACACAACCTGTCAAACACAACCGCGAACATAGAAACCAACATGCAAAACACACACCGTCGACAACAGAAAGAACACAAAAATTATGCAACACACATTTCACACACTACACACATCACTCCAAACACACATAAAACAGACAGCACACACAGCCTCACAGAATGCACAATGCCAAACACACAACATATACACAAAGATATCAGTCCTAACACACAGTGTCTCACTCAACAAGCAAAACACACAGACCACAGAACACACAGAGTAGAATACACACAACACAAACACAACTCACAGAACCACACATCACACGACACACACAAGCATCCGGCACAGAAAGTATCACAACTCATAACACACACAACACTCCCAAATCCATAGGCAAAACACATATAACCAACAAAGACAAGTAGCACACATTTCACACACTACCCACTGCACACACAATCGCGCACAGACACACCACACATACATCCTCACACAGGAGCACAACGCACTACACACACGCAACACAGAAACACGCAACACAACAGACACAATAAACACACCACACCCTTGAAGGCACATAAGTACTGCTCACAATGCACACGAAAACCATTGCACAGACCACATACTGTATGCAAGAGATGTACAAAACAAGCACAGCCACACACAGTCAACACATCTTACATCATGTGCATAACTCAAACAGCCAAACACACACACAGCCTCTCTCACACAACACACAAAACACAACCACACACACAAAACTGACACAACACATACAAATGCACACAAAACTGACGAAACGCGTGCAACACACATAGCACACTGCACACAACACGCACAACCACAATCTAATCATAGAGAACACATGCATCCCCACGCGCACACAGCACGAACGAAAACACACCCACACACAACATACACATGCACACAACACACCCGACACAAGGCGAACCCATCATTACACACAATGCTGAAATGACACAGCCCACGCCACATCTACCCAGTATGTCACACGCAGAAAGCCTAAAGGCAGCACTCACACCACCCAGAACACAGCACATAACAACAAACAAGAGAATTTATAAGACTCGGAAACCACATTGCGAGCTGAATTTGTTGTATGCGGGTATTTTCCTGACAGCCAGGCTTCCTCAGCAAAACCTCACGTTAATGGCCTCACAAATGAGCTCCCGACACTCAGCAAAAGATATCTCTACAGAGCAGACTTCACTCATGCGCTTAGAGTGCAGTCACACAGGACTGACACGGAAAACACATTGCCTGCTGAAATCGTTGTATGCGGGTATTTTCCTGATGGCCAGTCTTCCTCAGCAAAACCTCACGTTAATGGCCACACAAATGAGCACCCAACACCTAGCAAAAGAGAGCTCTACGCAGCAGACCCCTTTCAGGCGCTTAGAGAGCGGGCACACATTCCAGACACGGAAACCACATTGCGAGCTGAATTCGGTGAATGCGGGCATTTTCCTGATGGCCAGGCTTCGTCAACAAAGCCTCACGTTAATGTTCACCTAAATGAGCACACGACACTCAGCAAAAGAGAGCTGTACACAGAAATCCTCTTTCCGGCGCTTAGAGAGCAGGCACACATTACAGACACAGAAACCACAATGCGAGCTGAATTCGTTGTATGCGGGCATTTTCCTGATGGCCAGGCTTCGTCAACAAAGCCTCACGTTAATGTTCACCTAAATGAGCACACGACACTCAGCAAAAGAGAGCTCTACACAGAAATCCTCTTTCAGGTGCTTAGAGTGCAGGCACACAGGACAGACACGGAAACCACATTGCAAGTTCAATTCGTTGTATGCGGGTATTTTCCTGATGGCCAGGCTTCCTCAGCAAAGCCTCACGTTCATGGCCACACAGACATGGTTGAAAGCACATTGAAAGCCCTGTTTCAGCCTCCACTGCCAGGGCTTCAATGATTCCTTGAGTGGGCCATCCTGCAGTGCTTTCTTTCAGTCACATAAGCTGAATCCAAAGCTGACTTGCCTCCACTGCTGTCACTACAATGCATCATCTTCTGCAACTTCCAGTGTCGCTAGAGCAAAGGCCTATTCGCAGCCCACCCACATCTTTGAGATAGAGGGCTTACAGAGAAGACCGCGTTCTACTGCAATGTTTGCTGTTTTCCTTATCACATAGGAGCAAATTGCGTGCAAAATGAAAGCAGCCTCGTATTCCCTCACGGAGTGTCTCCTCAGTGCATGGTGGATTGTTTCTGCGGCAGAGTTTGTCATGAGGCTCTCCTGCAGCAGTTTCTGACACTTTACAACAAAGGCGTCTTCAGGGCCTTGCTAGTGAAGAGATGAGGTGGCTCTCTGCGCCCTCAGGAAACAAGGCCCTCCTGGAGTATTACAAACCTGTGGAGAAAACCGCCAACAACGAGAGGCTGTCTTCTGTGCACTTGAATGCAGAAGTCCCTCAACACACAGCACATCACACCGAGAACATAACTGCCCACCATACACATGAACCACGGTTCTCAGAGTGAACACAACACACCCAGTGAGGCACACTGACCAAGCTTGACCACACACAGTACACACATCACAAATTACACTCCTTACTCAAAGAGCCAGGCACACACACAACCTGTCAAACACAACCGCGAACATAGAAACCAACATGCAAAACACACACCGTCGACAACAGAAAGAACACAAAAATTATGCAACACACATTTCACACACTACACACATCACTCCAAACACACATAAAACAGACAGCACACACAGCCTCACAGAATGCACAATGCCAAACACACAACATATACACAAAGATATCAGTCCTAACACACAGTGTCTCACTCAACAAGCAAAACACACAGACCACAGAACACACAGAGTAGAATACACACAACACAAACACAACTCACAGAACCACACATCACACGACACACACAAGCATCCGGCACAGAAAGTATCACAACTCATAACACACACAACACTCCCAAATCCATAGGCAAAACACATATAACCAACAAAGACAAGTAGCACACATTTCACACACTACCCACTGCACACACAATCGCGCACAGACACACCACACATACATCCTCACACAGGAGCACAACGCACTACACACACGCAACACAGAAACACGCAACACAACAGACACAATAAACACACCACACCCTTGAAGGCACATAAGTACTGCTCACAATGCACACGAAAACCATTGCACAGACCACATACTGTATGCAAGAGATGTACAAAACAAGCACAGCCACACACAGTCAACACATCTTACATCATGTGCATAACTCAAACAGCCAAACACACACACAGCCTCTCTCACACAACACACAAAACACAACCACACACACAAAACTGACACAACACATACAAATGCACACAAAACTGACGAAACGCGTGCAACACACATAGCACACTGCACACAACACGCACAACCACAATCTAATCATAGAGAACACGCATCCCCACGCGCACACAGCACGAACGAAAACACACCCACACACAACATACACATGCACACAACACACCCGACACAAGGCGAACCCATCATTACACACAATGGTGAAATGACACAGCCCACGCCACATCTACCCAGTATGTCACACGCAGAAAGCCTAAAGGCAGCACTCACACCACCCAGAACACAGCACATAACAACAAACAAGAGAATTTATAAGACTCGGAAACCACATTGCGAGCTGAATTTGTTGTATGCGGGTATTTTCCTGACAGCCAGGCTTCCTCAGCAAAACCTCACGTTAATGGCCTCACAAATGAGCTCCCGACACTCAGCAAAAGATATCTCTACAGAGCAGACTTCACTCATGCGCTTAGAGTGCAGTCACACAGGACTGACACGGAAAACACATTGCCTGCTGAAATCGTTGTATGCGGGTATTTTCCTGATGGCCAGTCTTCCTCAGCAAAACCTCACGTTAATGGCCACACAAATGAGCACCCAACACCTAGCAAAAGAGAGCTCTACGCAGCAGACCCCTTTCAGGCGCTTAGAGAGCGGGCACACATTCCAGACACGGAAACCACATTGCGAGCTGAATTCGGTGTATGCGGGCATTTTCCTGATGGCCAGGCTTCGTCAACAAAGCCTCACGTTAATGTTCACCTAAATGAGCACACGACACTCAGCAAAAGAGAGCTGTACACAGAAATCCTCTTTCCGGCGCTTAGAGAGCAGGCACACATTACAGACACAGAAACCACAATGCGAGCTGAATTCGTTGTATGCGGGCATTTTCCTGATGGCCAGGCTTCGTCAACAAAGCCTCACGTTAATGTTCACCTAAATGAGCACACGACACTCAGCAAAAGAGAGCTCTACACAGAAATCCTCTTTCAGGTGCTTAGAGTGCAGGCACACAGGACAGACACGGAAACCACATTGCAAGTTCAATTCGTTGTATGCGGGTATTTTCCTGATGGCCAGGCTTCCTCAGCAAAGCCTCACGTTCATGGCCACACAGACATGGTTGAAAGCACATTGAAACCCCTGTTTCAGCCTCCACTGCCAGGGCTTCAATGATTCCTTGAGTGGGCCATCCTGCAGTGCTTTCTTTCAGTCACATAAGCTGAATCCAAAGCTGACTTGCCTCCACTGCTGTCACTACAATGCATCATCTTCTGCAACTTCCAGTGTCGCTAGAGCAAAGGCCTATTCGCAGCCCACCCACATCTTTGAGATAGAGGGCTTACAGAGAAGACCGCGTTCTACTGCAATGTTTGCTGTTTTCCTTATCACATAGGAGCAAATTGCGTGCAAAATGAAAGCAGCCTCGTATTCCCTCACGGAGTGTCTCCTCAGTGCATGGTGGATTATTTCTGCGGCAGAGTTTGTCATGAGGCTCTCCTGCAGCAGTTTCTGACACTTTACAACAAAGGCGTCTTCAGGGCCTTGCTAGTAAAGAGATGAGGTGGCTCTCTGCGCCCTCAGGAAACAAGGCCCTCCTGGAGTATTACAAACCTGTGGAGAAAACCGCCAACAACGAGAGGCTGTCTTCTGTGCACTTGAATGCAGAAGTCCCTCAACACACAGCACATCACACCGAGAACATAACTGCCCACCATACACATGAACCACGGTTCTCAGAGTGAACACAACACACCCAGTGAGGCACACTGACCAAGCTTGACCACACACAGTACACACATCACAAATTACACTCCTTACTCAAAGAGCCAGCCACACACACAACCTGTCAAACACAACCGCGAACATAGAAACCAACATGCAAAACACACACCGTCGACAACAGAAAGAACACAAAAATTATGCAACACACATTTCACACACTACACACATCACTCCAAACACACATAAAACAGACAGCACACACAGCCTCACAGAATGCACAATGCCAAACACACAACATATACACAAAGATATCAGTCCTAACACACAGTGTCTCACTCAACAAGCAAAACACACAGACCACAGAACACACAGAGTAGAATACACACAACACAAACACAACTCACAGAACCACACATCACACGACACACACAAGCATCCGGCACAGAAAGTATCACAACTCATAACACACACAACACTCCCAAATCCATAGGCAAAACACATATAACCAACAAAGACAAGTAGCACACATTTCACACACTACCCACTGCACACACAATCGCGCACAGACACACCACACATACATCCTCACACAGGAGCACAACGCACTACACACACGCAACACAGAAACACGTAACACAACAGACACAATAAACACACCACACCCTTGAAGGCACATAAGTACTGCTCACAATGCACACGAAAACCATTGCACAGACCACATACTGTATGCAAGAGATGTACAAAACAAGCACAGCCACACACAGTCAACACATCTTACATCATGTGCATAACTCAAACAGCCAAACACACACACAGCCTCTCTCACACAACACACAAAACACAACCACACACACAAAACTGTCACAACACATACAAATGCACACAAAACTGACGAAACGCGTGCAACACACATAGCACACTGCACACAACACGCACAACCACAATCTAATCATAGAGAACACATGCATCCCCACGCGCACACAGCACGAACGAAAACACACCCACACACAACATACACATGCACACAACACACCCGACACAAGGCGAACCCATCATTACACACAATGCTGAAATGACACAGCCCACGCCACATCTACCCAGTATGTCACACGCAGAAAGCCTAAAGGCAGCACTCACACCACCCAGAACACAGCACATAACAACAAACAAGAGAATTTATAAGACTCGGAAACCACATTGCGAGCTGAATTTGTTGTATGCGGGTATTTTCCTGACAGCCAGGCTTCCTCAGCAAAACCTCACGTTAATGGCCTCACAAATGAGCTCCCGACACTCAGCAAAAGATATCTCTACAGAGCAGACTTCACTCATGCGCTTAGAGTGCAGTCACACAGGACTGACACGGAAAACACATTGCCTGCTGAAATCGTTGTATGCGGGTATTTTCCTGATGGCCAGTCTTCCTCAGCAAAACCTCACGTTAATGGCCACACAAATGAGCACCCAACACCTAGCAAAAGAGAGCTCTACGCAGCAGACCTCTTTCAGGCGCTTAGAGAGCGGGCACACATTCCAGACACGGAAACCACATTGCGAGCTGAATTCGGTGTATGCGGGCATTTTCCTGAAGGCCAGGCTTCGTCAACAAAGCCTCACGTTAATGTTCACCTAAATGAGCACACGACACTCAGCAAAAGAGAGCTGTACACAGAAATCCTCTTTCCGGCGCTTAGAGAGCAGGCACACATTACAGACACAGAAACCACAATGCGAGCTGAATTCGTTGTATGCGGGCATTTAACTGATGGCCAGGCTTCGTCAACAAAGCCTCACGTTAATGTTCACCGAAATGAGCACACGACACTCAGCAAAAGAGAGCTCTACACAGAAATCCTCTTTCAGGTGCTTAGAGTGCAGGCACACAGGACAGACACGGAAACCACATTGCAAGTTCAATTCGTTGTATGCGGGTATTTTCCTGATGGCCAGGCTTCCTCAGCAAAGCCTCACGTTCATGGCCACACAGACATGGTTGAAAGCACATTGAAAGCCCTGTTTCAGCCTCCACTGCAAGGGCTTCAATGATTCCTTGAGTGGGCCATCCTGCAGTGCTTTCTTTCAGTCACATAAGCTGAATCCAAAGCTGACTTGCCTCCACTGCTGTCACTACAATGCATCATCTTCTGCAACTTCCAGTGTCGCTAGAGCAAAGGCCTATTCGCAGCCCACCCACATCTTTGAGATAGAGGGCTTACAGAGAAGACCGCGTTCTACTGCAATGTTTGCTGTTTTCCTTATCACATATGAGCAAATTGCGTGCAAAATGAAAGCAGCCTCGTATTCCCTCATGGAGTGTCTCCTCAGTGCATGGTGGATTGTTTCTGCGGCAGAGTTTGTCATGAGGCTCTCCTGCAGCAGTTTCTGACACTTTACAACAAAGGCGTCTTCAGGGCCTTGCTAGTGAAGAGATGAGGTGGCTCTCTGCGCCCTCAGGAAACAAGGCCCTCCTGGAGTATTACAAACCTGTGGAGAAAACCGCCAACAACGAGAGGCTGTCTTCTGTGCACTTGAATGCAGAAGTCCCTCAACACACAGCACATCACACCGAGAACATAACTGCCCACCATACACATGAACCACGGTTCTCAGAGTGAACACAACACACCCAGTGAGGCACACTGACCAAGCTTGACCACACACAGTACACACATCACAAATTACACTCCTTACTCAAAGAGCCAGCCACACACACAACCTGTCAAACACAACCGCGAACATAGAAACCAACATGCAAAACACACACCGTCGACAACAGTAAGAACACAAAAATTATGCAACACACATTTCACACACTACACACATCACTCCAAACACACATAAAACAGACAGCACACACAGCCTCACAGAATGCACAATGCCAAACACACAACATATACACAAAGATATCAGTCCTAACACACAGTGTCTCACTCAACAAGCAAAACACACAGACCACAGAACACACAGAGTAGAATACACACAACACAAACACAACTCACAGAACCACACATCACACGACACACACAAGCATCCCGCACAGAAAGTATCACAACTCATAACACACACAACACTCCCAAATCCATAGGCAAAACACATATAACCAACAAAGACAAGTAGCACACATTTCACACACTACCCACTGCACACACAATCACGCACAGACACACCACACATACATCCTCACACAGGAGCACAACGCACTACACACACGCAACACAGAAACACGCAACACAACAGACACAATAAACACACGACACCCTTGAAGGCACATAAGTACTGCTCACAATGCACACGAAAACCATTGCACAGACCACATACTGTATGCAAGAGATGTACAAAACAAGCACAGCCACACACAGTCAACACATCTTACATCATGTGCATAACTCAAACAGCCAAACACACACACAGCCTCTCTCACACAACACACAAAACACAACCACACACACAAAACTGACACAACACATACAAATGCACACAAAACTGACGAAACGCGTGCAACACACATAGCACACTGCACACAACACGCACAACCACAATCTAATCATAGAGAACACATGCATCCCCACGCGCACACAGCACGAACGAAAACACACCCACACACAACATACACATGCACACAACACACCCAACACAAGGCGAACCCATCATTACACACAATGCTGAAATGACACAGCCCACGCCACATCTACCCAGTATGTCACACGCAGAAAGCCTAAAGGCAGCACTCACACCACCCAGAACACAGCACATAACAACAAACAAGAGAATTTATAAGACTCGGAAACCACATTGCGAGCTGAATTTGTTGTATGCGGGTATTTTCCTGACAGCCAGGCTTCCTCAGCAAAACCTCACGTTAATGGCCTCACAAATGAGCTCCCGACACTCAGCAAAAGATATCTCTACAGAGCAGACTTCACTCATGCGCTTAGAGTGCAGTCACACAGGACTGACACGGAAAACACATTGCCTGCTGAAATCGTTGTATGCGGGTATTTTCCTGATGGCCAGTCTTCCTCAGCAAAACCTCACGTTAATGGCCACACAAATGAGCACCCAACACCTAGCAAAAGAGAGCTCTACGCAGCAGACCCCTTTCAGGCGCTTAGAGAGCGGGCACACATTCCAGACACGGAAACCACATTGCGAGCTGAATTCGGTGTATGCGGGCATTTTCCTGATGGCCAGGCTTCGTCAACAAAGCCTCACGTTAATGTTCACCTAAATGAGCACACGACACTCAGCAAAAGAGAGCTGTACACAGAAATCCTCTTTCCGGCGCTTAGAGAGCAGGCACACATTACAGACACAGAAACCACAATGCGAGCTGAATTCGTTGTATGCGGGCATTTTCCTGATGGCCAGGCTTCGTCAACAAAGCCTCACGTTAATGTTCACCTAAATGAGCACACGACACTCAGCAAAAGAGAGCTCTACACAGAAATCCTCTTTCAGGTGCTTAGAGTGCAGGCACACAGGGAAGACACGGAAACCACATTGCAAGTTCAATTCGTTGTATGCGGGTATTTTCCTGATGGCCAGGATTCCTCAGCATAACCTCACGTGAATGGCCACAAGAATGAGCACCCGACACTGAGCAAAAGACATCTCTACAGAGCAGACTTCACTCATGCACTTAGAGTGCAGTCACACAGGACAGACACGGAATCCACATTGCGAGCTGAATTCGGTGTATGCGGTTCTTTACCTGACGGCCAGGCTTCCTCAGCAAGGCCTCACGTTTCTGGCCACACAAATGAGCACCCGGCTCTCAGCAAAAGACATCTACACCGAGCAGACTTCACTCATGCACTTAGAGTGCAGTCACACAGGACAGACACGGTAACTACATTGCGAGCTAAATTCTTTGTATGCGGGTATTTTCCTGATGACCAGTCTTCCTCAGTAACACTTCACGTTAATGGCAACGCAAATGAGCACCCGACACTCAGCAAAGGAGAGCTCCACACGGCAGACCACTTTCAGGCGCTTAGAGAGCAGGCACACATTACAGACATGGAAACCACATTGCGAGCTGAATTCGTTGTATGCGGGCATTTTCCTGATGGCCAGGCTTCCTCAACAAAGCCTCACGTTAATGGTCACCCAAATGAGCACACAACACTCAGCTAAAGAGAGCTCTGCAGGGCAAAACCTCTTCCAGGTGCTTAGAGTGCAGGCACACAGGACAGACACGGAAACCACATTGCGAGCTAAATTCGTTGTATGCGGGCATAGTGCCGGACGGCCAGGCTTCCTAGGCAAAGCCTCACGTTCATGGCCACACAGACATGGTTGAAAGCACATTGAAAGCTCTGTTTCAGCCTCCACTGCCAGGGCTTCAATGATTCCTTGAGTGGGCCATCCTGCAGTGCTTTCTTTCAGTCACATAAGCTGAATCCAAAGCTGACTTGCCTCCACTGCTGTCACTACAATGCATCATCTTCTGCAACTTCCAGTGTCGCTAGAGCAAAGGCCTATTCGCAGCCCACCCACATCTTTGAGATAGAGGGCATACAGAGAAGACCGCGTTCTACTGCAATGTTTGCTGTTTTCCTTATCACATAGGAGCAAATTGCGTGCAAAATGAAAGCAGCCTCGTATTCCCTCATGGCATGTCTCCTCAGTGCACGGTGGATTGTTTCTGTGGCAGAGTTTGTCATGAGGCTCTCCTGCAGCAGTTTCTGACACTTTACAACAAAGGCGTCTTCAGGGCCTTGCTAGTGAAGAGATGAGGTGGCTCTCTGCGCCCTCAGGAAACAAGGCCCTCCTGGAGTATTACAAACCTGTGGAGAAAACCGCCAACAACGAGAGGCTGTCTTCTGTGCACTTGAATGCAGAAGTCCCTCAACACACAGCACATCACACCGAGAACATAACTGCCCACCATACACATGAACCACGGTTCTCAGAGTGAACACAACACACCCAGTGAGGCACACTGACCAAGCTTGACCACACACAGTACACACATCACAAATTACACTCCTTACTCAAAGAGCCAGCCACACACACAACCTGTCAAACACAACCGCGAACATAGAAACCAACATGCAAAACACACACCGTCGACAACAGAAAGAACACAAAAATTATGCAACACACATTTCACACACTACACACATCACTCCAAACACACATAAAACAGACAGCACACACAGCCTCACAGAATGCACAATGCCAAACACACAACATATACACAAAGATATCAGTCCTAACACACAGTGTCTCACTCAACAAGCAAAACACACAGACCACAGAACACACAGAGTAGAATACACACAACACAAACACAACTCACAGAACCACACATCACACGACACACACAAGCATCCCGCACAGAAAGTATCACAACTCATAACACACACAACATTCCCAAATCCATAGGCAAAACACATATAACCAACAAAGACAAGTAGCACACATTTCACACACTACCCACTGCACACACAATCACGCACAGACACACCACACATACATCCTCACACAGGAGCACAACGCACTACACACACGCAACACAGAAACACACAACACAACAGACACAATAAACACACCACACCCTTGAAGGCACATAAGTACTGCTCACAATGCACACGAAAACCATTGCACAGACCACATACTGTATGCAAGAGATGTACAAAACAAGCACAGCCACACACAGTCAACACATCTTACATCATGTGCATAACTCAAACAGCCAAACACACACACAGCCTCTCTCACACAACACACAAAACACAACCACACACACAAAACTGACACAACACATACAAATGCACACAAAACTGACGAAACGCGTGCAACACACATAGCACACTGCACACAACACGCACAACCACAATCTAATCATAGAGAACACATGCATCCCCACGCGCACACAGCACGAACGAAAACACACCCACACACAACATACACATGCACACAACACACCCAACACAAGGCGAACCCATCATTACACACAATGCTGAAATGACACAGCCCACGCCACATCTACCCAGTATGTCACACGCAGAAAGCCTAAAGGCAGCACTCACACCACCCAGAACACAGCACATAACAACAAACAAGAGAATTTATAAGACTCGGAAACCACATTGCGAGCTGAATTTGTTGTATGCGGGTATTTTCCTGACAGCCAGGCTTCCTCAGCAAAACCTCACGTTAATGGCCTCACAAATGAGCTCCCGACACTCAGCAAAAGATATCTCTACAGAGCAGACTTCACTCATGCGCTTAGAGTGCAGTCACACAGGACTGACACGGAAAACACATTGCCTGCTGAAATCGTTGTATGCGGGTATTTTCCTGATGGCCAGTCTTCCTCAGCAAAACCTCACGTTAATGGCCACACAAATGAGCACCCAACACCTAGCAAAAGAGAGCTCTACGCAGCAGACCCCTTTCAGGCGCTTAGAGAGCGGGCACACATTCCAGACACGGAAACCACATTGCGAGCTGAATTCGGTGTATGCGGGCATTTTCCTGATGGCCAGGCTTCGTCAACAAAGCCTCACGTTAATGTTCACCTAAATGAGCACACGACACTCAGCAAAAGAGAGCTGTACACAGAAATCCTCTTTCCGGCGCTTAGAGAGCAGGCACACATTACAGACACAGAAACCACAATGCGAGCTGAATTCGTTGTATGCGGGCATTTTCCTGATGGCCAGGCTTCGTCAACAAAGCCTCACGTTAATGTTCACCTAAATGAGCACACGACACTCAGCAAAAGAGAGCTCTACACAGAAATCCTCTTTCAGGTGCTTAGAGTGCAGGCACACAGGGAAGACACGGAAACCACATTGCAAGTTCAATTCGTTGTATGCGGGTATTTTCCTGATGGCCAGGATTACTCAGCATAACCTCACGTGAATGGCCACAAGAATGAGCACCCGACACTGAGCAAAAGACATCTCTACAGAGCAGACTTCACTCATGCACTTAGAGTGCAGTCACACAGGACAGACACGGAATCCACATTGCGAGCTGAATTCGGTGTATGCGGTTCTTTACCTGACGGCCAGGCTTCCTCAGCAAGGCCTCACGTTTCTGGCCACACAAATGAGCACCCGGCTCTCAGCAAAAGACATCTACACCGAGCAGACTTCACTCATGCACTTAGAGTGCAGTCACACAGGACAGACACGGTAACTACATTGCGAGCTAAATTCTTTGTATGCGGGTATTTTCCTGATGACCAGTCTTCCTCAGTAACACTTCACGTTAATTTCAACGCAAATGAGCACCCGACACTCAGCAAAGGAGAGCTCCACACGGCAGACCACTTTCAGGCGCTTAGAGAGCAGGCACACATTACAGACATGGAAACCACATTGCGAGCTGAATTCGTTGTATGCGGGCATTTTCCTGATGGCCAGGCTTCCTCAACAAAGCCTCACGTTAATGGTCACACAAATGAGCACACAACACTCAGCTAAAGAGAGCTCTGCAGGGCAAAACCTCTTCCAGGTGCTTAGAGTGCAGGCACACAGGACAGACACGGAAACCACATTGCGAGCTAAATTCGTTGTATGCGGGCATAGTGCCGGACGGCCAGGCTTCCTAGGCAAAGCCTCACGTTCATGGCCACACAGACATGGTTGAAAGCACATTGAAAGCTCTGTTTCAGCCTCCACTGCCAGGGCTTCAATGATTCCTTGAGTGGGCCATCCTGCAGTGCTTTCTTTCAGTCACATAAGCTGAATCCAAAGCTGACTTGCCTCCACTGCTGTCACTACAATGCATCATCTTCTGCAACTTCCAGTGTCGCTAGAGCAAAGGCCTATTCGCAGCCCACCCACATCTTTGAGATAGAGGGCATACAGAGAAGACCGCGTTCTACTGCAATGTTTGCTGTTTTCCTTATCACATAGGAGCAAATTGCGTGCAAAATGAAAGCAGCCTCGTATTCCCTCATGGCATGTCTCCTCAGTACACGGTGGATTGTTTCTGTGGCAGAGTTTGTCATGAGGCTCTCCTGCAGCAGTTTCTGACACTTTACAACAAAGGCGTCTTCAGGGCCTTGCTAGTGAAGAGATGAGGTGGCTCTCTGCGCCCTCAGGAAACAAGGCCCTCCTGGAGTATTACAAACCTGTGGAGAAAACCGCCAACAACGAGAGGCTGTCTTCTGTGCACTTGAATGCAGAAGTCCCTCAACACACAGCACATCACACCGAGAACATAACTGCCCACCATACACATGAACCACGGTTCTCAGAGTGAACACAACACACCCAGTGAGGCACACTGACCAAGCTTGACCACACACAGTACACACATCACAAATTACACTCCTTACTCAAAGAGCCAGCCACACACACAACCTGTCAAACACAACCGCGAACATAGAAACCAACATGCAAAACACACACCGTCGACAACAGAAAGAACACAAAAATTATGCAACACACATTTCACACACTACACACATCACTAAAAAACACACATAAAACAGACAGCACACACAGCCTCACAGAATGCACAATGCCAAACACACAACATATACACAAAGATATCAGTCCTAACACACAGTGTCTCACTCAACAAGCAAAACACACAGACCACAGAACACACAGAGTAGAATACACAAAACACAAACACAACTCACAGAACCACACATCACACGACACACACAAGCATCCGGCACAGAAAGTATCACAACTCATAACACACACAACACTCCCAAATCCATAGGCAAAACACATATAACCAACAAAGACAAGTAGCACACATTTCACACACTACCCACTGCACACACAATCGCGCACAGACACACCACACATACATCCTCACACAGGAGCACAACGCACTACACACACGCAACACAGAAACACGCAACACAACAGACACAATAAACACACCACACCCTTGAAGGCACATAAGTACTGCTCACAATGCACACGAAAACCATTGCACAGACCACATACTGTATGCAAGAGATGTACAAAACAAGCACAGCCACACACAGTCAACACATCTTACATCATGTGCATAACTCAAACAGCCAAACACACACACAGCCTCTCTCACACAACACACAAAACACAACCACACACACAAAACTGACACAACACATACAAATGCACACAAAACTGACGAAACGCGTGCAACACACATAGCACACTGCACACAACACGCACAACCACAATCTAATCATAGAGAACACATGCATCCCCACGCGCACACAGCACGAACGAAAACACACCCACACACAACATACACATGCACACAACACACCCAACACAAGGCGAACCCATCATTACACACAATGCTGAAATGACACAGCCCACGCCACATCTACCCAGTATGTCACACGCAGAAAGCCTAAAGGCAGCACTCACACCACCCAGAACACAGCACATAACAACAAACAAGAGAATTTATAAGACTCGGAAACCACATTGCGAGCTGAATTTGTTGTATGCGGGTATTTTCCTGACAGCCAGGCTTCCTCAGCAAAACCTCACGTTAATGGCCTCACAAATGAGCTCCCGACACTCAGCAAAAGATATCTCTACAGAGCAGACTTCACTCATGCGCTTAGAGTGCAGTCACACAGGACTGACACGGAAAACACATTGCCTGCTGAAATCGTTGTATGCGGGTATTTTCCTGATGGCCAGTCTTCCTCAGCAAAACCTCACGTTAATGGCCACACAAATGAGCACCCAACACCTAGCAAAAGAGAGCTCTACGCAGCAGACCACTTTCAGGCGCTTAGAGAGCGGGCACACATTCTAGACACGGAAACCACATTGCGAGCTGAATTCGGTGTATGCGGGCATTTTCCTGATGGCAAGGCTTCGTCAACAAAGCCTCACGTTAATGTTCACCTAAATGAGCACACGACACTCAGCAAAAGAGAGCTGTACACAGAAATCCTCTTTCCGGCGCTTAGAGAGCAGGCACACATTACAGACACAGAAACCACAATGCGAGCTGAATTCGTTGTATGCGGGCATTTTCCTGATGGCCAGGCTTCGTCAACAAAGCCTCACGTTAATGTTCACCTAAATGAGCACACGACACTCAGCAAAAGAGAGCTCTACACAGAAATCCTCTTTCAGGTGCTTAGAGTGCAGGCACACAGGGAAGACACGGAAACCACATTGCAAGTTCAATTCGTTGTATGCGGGTATTTTCCTGATGGCCAGGATTCCTCAGCATAACCTCACGTGAATGGCCACAAGAATGAGCACCCGACACTGAGCAAAAGACATCTCTACAGAGCAGACTTCACTCATGCACTTAGAGTGCAGTCACACAGGACAGACACGGAATCCACATTGCGAGCTGAATTCGGTGTATGCGGTTCTTTACCTGACGGCCAGGCTTCCTCAGCAAGGCCTCACGTTTCTGGCCACACAAATGAGCACCCGGCTCTCAGCAAAAGACATCTACACCGAGCAGACTTCACTCATGCACTTAGAGTGCAGTCACACAGGACAGACACGGTAACTACATTGCGAGCTAAATTCTTTGTATGCGGGTATTTTCCTGATGACCAGTCTTCCTCAGTAACACTTCACGTTAATGGCAACGCAAATGAGCACCCGACACTCAGCAAAGGAGAGCTCCACACGGCAGACCACTTTCAGGCGCTTAGAGAGCAGGCACACATTACAGACACGGAAACCACATTGCGAGCTGAATTCGTTGTATGCGGGCATTTTCCTGATGGCCAGGCTTCCTCAACAAAGCCTCACGTTAATGGTCACCCAAATGAGCACACAACACTCAGCTAAAGAGAGCTCTGCAGGGCAAAACCTCTTCCAGGTGCTTAGAGTGCAGGCACACAGGACAGACACGGAAACCACATTGCGAGCTAAATTCGTTGTATGCGGGCATAGTGCCGGACGGCCAGGCTTCCTAGGCAAAGCCTCACGTTCATGGCCACACAGACATGGTTGAAAGCACATTGAAAGCTCTGTTTCAGCCTCCACTGCCAGGGCTTCAATGATTCCTTGAGTGGGCCATCCTGCAGTGCTTTCTTTCAGTCACATAAGCTGAATCCAAAGCTGACTTGCCTCCACTGCTGTCACTACAATGCATCATCTTCTGCAACTTCCAGTGTCGCTAGAGCAAAGGCCTATTCGCAGCCCACCCACATCTTTGAGATAGAGGGCATACAGAGAAGACCGCGTTCTACTGCAATGTTTGCTGTTTTCCTTATCACATAGGAGCAAATTGCGTGCAAAATGAAAGCAGCCTCGTATTCCCTCATGGCATGTCTCCTCAGTGCACGGTGGATTGTTTCTGTGGCAGAGTTTGTCATGAGGCTCTCCTGCAGCAGTTTCTGACACTTTACAACAAAGGCGTCTTCAGGGCCTTGCTAGTGAAGAGATGAGGTGGCTCTCTGCGCCCTCAGGAAACAAGGCCCTCCTGGAGTATTACAAACCTGTGGAGAAAACCGCCAACAACGAGAGGCTGTCTTCTGTGCACTTGAATGCAGAAGTCCCTCAACACACAGCACATCACACCGAGAACATAACTGCCCACCATACACATGAACCACGGTTCTCAGAGTGAACACAACACACCCAGTGAGGCACACTGACCAAGCTTGACCACACACAGTACACACATCACAAATTACACTCCTTACTCAAAGAGCCAGCCACACACACAACCTGTCAAACACAACCGCGAACATAGAAACCAACATGCAAAACACACACCGTCGACAACAGAAAGAACACAAAAATTATGCAACACACATTTCACACACTACACACATCACTCCAAACACACATAAAACAGACAGCACACACAGCCTCACAGAATGCACAATGCCAAACACACAACATATACACAAAGATATCAGTCCTAACACACAGTGTCTCACTCAACAAGCAAAACACACAGACCACAGAACACACAGAGTAGAATACACACAACACAAACACAACTCACAGAACCACACATCACACGACACACACAAGCATCCCGCACAGAAAGTATCACAACTCATAACACACACAACACTCCCAAATCCATAGGCAAAACACATATAACCAACAAAGACAAGTAGCACACATTTCACACACTACCCACTGCACACACAATCACGCACAGACACACCACACATACATCCTCACACAGGAGCACAACGCACTACACACACGCAACACAGAAACACGCAACACAACAGACACAATAAACACACCACACCCTTGAAGGCACATAAGTACTGCTCACAATGCACACGAAAACCATTGCACAGACCACATACTGTATGCAAGAGATGTACAAAACAAGCACAGCCACACACAGTCAACACATCTTACATCATGTGCATAACTCAAACAGCCAAACACACACACAGCCTCTCTCACACAACACACAAAACACAACCACACACACAAAACTGACACAACACATACAAATGCACACAAAACTGACGAAACGCGTGCAACACACATAGCACACTGCACACAACACGCACAACCACAATCTAATCATAGAGAACACATGCATCCCCACGCGCACACAGCACGAACGAAAACACACCCACACACAACATACACATGCACACAACACACCCAACACAAGGCGAACCCATCATTACACACAATGCTGAAATGACACAGCCCACGCCACATCTACCCAGTATGTCACACGCAGAAAGCCTAAAGGCAGCACTCACACCACCCAGAACACAGCACATAACAACAAACAAGAGAATTTATAAGACTCGGAAACCACATTGCGAGCTGAATTTGTTGTATGCGGGTATTTTCCTGACAGCCAGGCTTCCTCAGCAAAACCTCACGTTAATGGCCTCACAAATGAGCTCCCGACACTCAGCAAAAGATATCTCTACAGAGCAGACTTCACTCATGCGCTTAGAGTGCAGTCACACAGGACTGACACGGAAAACACATTGCCTGCTGAAATCGTTGTATGCGGGTATTTTCCTGATGGCCAGTCTTCCTCAGCAAAACCTCACGTTAATGGCCACACAAATGAGCACCCAACACCTAGCAAAAGAGAGCTCTACGCAGCAGACCTCTTTCAGGCGCTTAGAGAGCGGGCACACATTCCAGACACGGAAACCACATTGCGAGCTGAATTCGGTGTATGCGGGCATTTTCCTGATGGCAAGGCTTCGTCAACAAAGCCTCACGTTAATGTTCACCTAAATGAGCACACGACACTCAGCAAAAGAGAGCTGTACACAGAAATCCTCTTTCCGGCGCTTAGAGAGCAGGCACACATTACAGACACAGAAACCACAATGCGAGCTGAATTCGTTGTATGCGGGCATTTTCCTGATGGCCAGGCTTCGTCAACAAAGCCTCACGTTAATGTTCACCTAAATGAGCACACGACACTCAGCAAAAGAGAGCTCTACACAGAAATCCTCTTTCAGGTGCTTAGAGTGCAGGCACACAGGTTAGACACGGAAACCACATTGCAAGTTCAATTCGTTGTATGCGGGTATTTTCCTGATTGCCAGGATTCCTCAGCATAACCTCACGTGAATGGCCACAAGAATGAGCACCCGACACTGAGCAAAAGACATACAGAGCAGACTTCACTCATGCACTTAGAGTGCAGTCACACAGGACAGACACGGAATCCACATTGCGAGCTGAATTCGGTGTATGCGGTTCTTTACCTGACGGCCAGGCTTCCTCAGCAAGGCCTCACGTTTCTGGCCACACAAATGAGCACCCGGCTCTCAGCAAAAGACATCTACACCGAGCAGACTTCACTCATGCACTTAGAGTGCAGTCACACAGGACAGACACGGTAACTACATTGTGAGCTAAATTCTTTGTATGCGGGTATTTTCCTGATGACCAGTCTTCCTCAGTAACACTTCACGTTAATGGCAACGCAAATGAGCACCCGACACTCAGCAAAGGAGAGCTCCACACGGCAGACCACTTTCAGGCGCTTAGAGAGCAGGCACACATTACAGACACGGAAACCACATTGCGAGCTGAATTCGTTGTATGCGGGCATTTTCCTGATGGCCAGGCTTCCTCAACAAAGCCTCACGTTAATGGTCACACAAATGAGCACACAACACTCAGCTAAAGAGAGCTCTGCAGGGCAAAACCTCTTCCAGGTGCTTAGAGTGCAGGCACACAGGACAGACACGGAAACCACATTGCGAGCTAAATTCGTTGTATGCGGGCATAGTGCCGGACGGCCAGGCTTCCTAGGCAAAGCCTCACGTTCATGGCCACACAGACATGGTTGAAAGCACATTGAAAGCTCTGTTTCAGCCTCCACTGCCAGGGCTTCAATGATTCCTTGAGTGGGCCATCCTGCAGTGCTTTCTTTCAGTCACATAAGCTGAATCCAAAGCTGACTTGCCTCCACTGCTGTCACTACAATGCATCATCTTCTGCAACTTCCAGTGTCGCTAGAGCAAAGGCCTATTCGCAGCCCACCCACATCTTTGAGATAGAGGGCATACAGAGAAGACCGCGTTCTACTGCAATGTTTGCTGTTTTCCTTATCACATAGGAGCAAATTGCGTGCAAAATGAAAGCAGCCTCGTATTCCCTCATGGCATGTCTCCTCAGTACACGGTGGATTGTTTCTGTGGCAGAGTTTGTCATGAGGCTCTCCTGCAGCAGTTTCTGACACTTTACAACAAAGGCGTCTTCAGGGCCTTGCTAGTGAAGAGATGAGGTGGCTCTCTGCGCCCTCAGGAAACAAGGCCCTCCTGGAGTATTACAAACCTGTGGAGAAAACCGCCAACAACGAGAGGCTGTCTTCTGTGCACTTGAATGCAGAAGTCCCTCAACACACAGCACATCACACCGAGAACATAACTGCCCACCATACACATGAACCACGGTTCTCAGAGTGAACACAACACACCCAGTGAGGCACACTGACCAAGCTTGACCACACACAGTACACACATCACAAATTACACTCCTTACTCAAAGAGCCAGCCACACACACAACCTGTCAAACACAACCGCGAACATAGAAACCAACATGCAAAACACACACCGTCGACAACAGAAAGAACACAAAAATTATGCAACACACATTTCACACACTACACACATCACTAAAAAACACACATAAAACAGACAGCACACACAGCCTCACAGAATGCACAATGCCAAACACACAACATATACACAAAGATATCAGTCCTAACACACAGTGTCTCACTCAACAAGCAAAACACACAGACCACAGAACACACAGAGTAGAATACACACAACACAAACACAACTCACAGAACCACACATCACACGACACACACAAGCATCCGGCACAGAAAGTATCACAACTCATAACACACACAACACTCCCAAATCCATAGGCAAAACACATATAACCAACAAAGACAAGTAGCACACATTTCACACACTACCCACTGCACACACAATCGCGCACAGACACACCACACATACATCCTCACACAGGAGCACAACGCACTACACACACGCAACACAGAAACACGCAACACAACAGACACAATAAACACACCACACCCTTGAAGGCACATAAGTACTGCTCACAATGCACACGAAAACCATTGCACAGACCACATACTGTATGCAAGAGATGTACAAAACAAGCACAGCCACACACAGTCAACACATCTTACATCATGTGCATAACTCAAACAGCCAAACACACACACAGCCTCTCTCACACAACACACAAAACACAACCACACACACAAAACTGACACAACACATACAAATGCACACAAAACTGACGAAACGCGTGCAACACACATAGCACACTGCACACAACACGCACAACCACAATCTAATCATAGAGAACACATGCATCCCCACGCGCACACAGCACGAACGAAAACACACCCACACACAACATACACATGCACACAACACACCCAACACAAGGCGAACCCATCATTACACACAATGCTGAAATGACACAGCCCACGCCACATCTACCCAGTATGTCACACGCAGAAAGCCTAAAGGCAGCACTCACACCACCCAGAACACAGCACATAACAACAAACAAGAGAATTTATAAGACTCGGAAACCACATTGCGAGCTGAATTTGTTGTATGCGGGTATTTTCCTGACAGCCAGGCTTCCTCAGCAAAACCTCACGTTAATGGCCTCACAAATGAGCTCCCGACACTCAGCAAAAGATATCTCTACAGAGCAGACTTCACTCATGCGCTTAGAGTGCAGTCACACAGGACTGACACGGAAAACACATTGCCTGCTGAAATCGTTGTATGCGGGTATTTTCCTGATGGCCAGTCTTCCTCAGCAAAACCTCACGTTAATGGCCACACAAATGAGCACCCAACACCTAGCAAAAGAGAGCTCTACGCAGCAGACCCCTTTCAGGCGCTTAGAGAGCGGGCACACATTCCAGACACGGAAACCACATTGCGAGCTGAATTCGGTGTATGCGGGCATTTTCCTGATGGCAAGGCTTCGTCAACAAAGCCTCACGTTAATGTTCACCTAAATGAGCACACGACACTCAGCAAAAGAGAGCTGTACACAGAAATCCTCTTTCCGGCGCTTAGAGAGCAGGCACACATTACAGACACAGAAACCACAATGCGAGCTGAATTCGTTGTATGCGGGCATTTTCCTGATGGCCAGGCTTCGTCAACAAAGCCTCACGTTAATGTTCACCTAAATGAGCACACGACACTCAGCAAAAGAGAGCTCTACACAGAAATCCTCTTTCAGGTGCTTAGAGTGCAGGCACACAGGGAAGACACGGAAACCACATTGCAAGTTCAATTCGTTGTATGCGGGTATTTTCCTGATTGCCAGGATTCCTCAGCATAACCTCACGTGAATGGCCACAAGAATGAGCACCCGACACTGAGCAAAAGACATACAGAGCAGACTTCACTCATGCACTTAGAGTGCAGTCACACAGGACAGACACGGAATCCACATTGCGAGCTGAATTCGGTGTATGCGGTTCTTTACCTGACGGCCAGGCTTCCTCAGCAAGGCCTCACGTTTCTGGCCACACAAATGAGCACCCGGCTCTCAGCAAAAGACATCTACACCGAGCAGACTTCACTCATGCACTTAGAGTGCAGTCACACAGGACAGACACGGTAACTACATTGCGAGCTAAATTCTTTGTATGCGGGTATTTTCCTGATGACCAGTCTTCCTCAGTAACACTTCACGTTAATGGCAACGCAAATGAGCACCCGACACTCAGCAAAGGAGAGCTCCACACGGCAGACCACTTTCAGGCGCTTAGAGAGCAGGCACACATTACAGACACGGAAACCACATTGCGAGCTGAATTCGTTGTATGCGGGCATTTTCCTGATGGCCAGGCTTCCTCAACAAAGCCTCACGTTAATGGTCACCCAAATGAGCACACAACACTCAGCTAAAGAGAGCTCTGCAGGGCAAAACCTCTTCCAGGTGCTTAGAGTGCAGGCACACAGGACAGACACGGAAACCACATTGCGAGCTAAATTCGTTGTATGCGGGCATAGTGCCGGACGGCCAGGCTTCCTAGGCAAAGCCTCACGTTCATGGCCACACAGACATGGTTGAAAGCACATTGAAAGCTCTGTTTCAGCCTCCACTGCCAGGGCTTCAATGATTCCTTGAGTGGGCCATCCTGCAGTGCTTTCTTTCAGTCACATAAGCTGAATCCAAAGCTGACTTGCCTCCACTGCTGTCACTACAATGCATCATCTTCTGCAACTTCCAGTGTCGCTAGAGCAAAGGCCTATTCGCAGCCCACCCACATCTTTGAGATAGAGGGCATACAGAGAAGACCGCGTTCTACTGCAATGTTTGCTGTTTTCCTTATCACATAGGAGCAAATTGCGTGCAAAATGAAAGCAGCCTCGTATTCCCTCATGGCATGTCTCCTCAGTGCACGGTGGATTGTTTCTGTGGCAGAGTTTGTCATGAGGCTCTCCTGCAGCAGTTTCTGACACTTTACAACAAAGGCGTCTTCAGGGCCTTGCTAGTGAAGAGATGAGGTGGCTCTCTGCGCCCTCAGGAAACAAGGCCCTCCTGGAGTATTACAAACCTGTGGAGAAAACCGCTAACAACGAGAGGCTGTCTTCTGTGCACTTGAATGCAGAAGTCCCTCAACACACAGCACATCACACCGAGAACATAACTGCCCACCATACACATGAACCACGGTTCTCAGAGTGAACACAACACACCCAGTGAGGCACACTGACCAAGCTTGACCACACACAGTACACACATCACAAATTACACTCCTTACTCAAAGAGCCAGCCACACACACAACCTGTCAAACACAACCGCGAACATAGAAACCAACATGCAAAACACACACCGTCGACAACAGAAAGAACACAAAAATTATGCAACACACATTTCACACACTACACACATCACTCCAAACACACATAAAACAGACAGCACACACAGCCTCACAGAATGCACAATGCCAAACACACAACATATACACAAAGATATCAGTCCTAACACACAGTGTCTCACTCAACAAGCAAAACACACAGACCACAGAACACACAGAGTAGAATACACACAACACAAACACAACTCACAGAACCACACATCACACGACACACACAAGCATCCCGCACAGAAAGTATCACAACTCATAACACACACAACACTCCCAAATCCATAGGCAAAACACATATAACCAACAAAGACAAGTAGCACACATTTCACACACTACCCACTGCACACACAATCACGCACAGACACACCACACATACATCCTCACACAGGAGCACAACGCACTACACACACGCAACACAGAAACACGCAACACAACAGACACAATAAACACACCACACCCTTGAAGGCACATAAGTACTGCTCACAATGCACACGAAAACCATTGCACAGACCACATACTGTATGCAAGAGATGTACAAAACAAGCACAGCCACACACAGTCAACACATCTTACATCATGTGCATAACTCAAACAGCCAAACACACACACAGCCTCTCTCACACAACACACAAAACACAACCACACACACAAAACTGACACAACACATACAAATGCACACAAAACTGACGAAACGCGTGCAACACACATAGCACACTGCACACAACACGCACAACCACAATCTAATCATAGAGAACACATGCATCCCCACGCGCACACAGCACGAACGAAAACACACCCACACACAACATACACATGCACACAACACACCCGACACAAGGCGAACCCATCATTACACACAATGCTGAAATGACACAGCCCACGCCACATCTACCCAGTATGTCACACGCAGAAAGCCTAAAGGCAGCACTCACACCACCCAGAACACAGCACATAACAACAAACAAGAGAATTTATAAGACTCGGAAACCACATTGCGAGCTGAATTTGTTGTATGCGGGTATTTTCCTGACAGCCAGGCTTCCTCAGCAAAACCTCACGTTAATGGCCTCACAAATGAGCTCCCGACACTCAGCAAAAGATATCTCTACAGAGCAGACTTCACTCATGCGCTTAGAGTGCAGTCACACAGGACTGACACGGAAAACACATTGCCTGCTGAAATCGTTGTATGCGGGTATTTTCCTGATGGCCAGTCTTCCTCAGCAAAACCTCACGTTAATGGCCACACAAATGAGCACCCAACACCTAGCAAAAGAGAGCTCTACGCAGCAGACCCCTTTCAGGCGCTTAGAGAGCGGGCACACATTCCAGACACGGAAACCACATTGCGAGCTGAATTCGGTGTATGCGGGCATTTTCCTGATGGCCAGGCTTCGTCAACAAAGCCTCACGTTAATGTTCACCTAAATGAGCACACGACACTCAGCAAAAGAGAGCTGTACACAGAAATCCTCTTTCCGGCGCTTAGAGAGCAGGCACACATTACAGACACAGAAACCACAATGCGAGCTGAATTCGTTGTATGCGGGCATTTTCCTGATGGCCAGGCTTCGTCAACAAAGCCTCACGTTAATGTTCACCGAAATGAGCACACGACACTCAGCAAAAGAGAGCTCTACACAGAAATCCTCTTTCAGGTGCTTAGAGTGCAGGCACACAGGACAGACACGGAAACCACATTGCAAGTTCAATTCGTTGTATGCGGGTATTTTCCTGATGGCCAGGCTTCCTCAGCAAAGCCTCACGTTCATGGCCACACAGACATGGTTGAAAGCACATTGAAAGCTCTGTTTCAGCCTCCACTGCCAGGGCTTCAATGATTCCTTGAGTGGGCCATCCTGCAGTGCTTTCTTTCAGTCACATAAGCTGAATCCAAAGCTGACTTGCCTCCACTGCTGTCACTACAATGCATCATCTTCTGCAACTTCCAGTGTCGCTAGAGCAAAGGCCTATTCGCAGCCCACCCACATCTTTGAGATAGAGGGCATACAGAGAAGACCGCGTTCTACTGCAATGTTTGCTGTTTTCCTTATCACATAGGAGCAAATTGCGTGCAAAATGAAAGCAGCCTCGTATTCCCTCATGGCATGTCTCCTCAGTGCACGGTGGATTGTTTCTGCGGCAGAGTTTGTCATGAGGCTCTCCTGCAGCAGTTTCTGACACTTTACAACAAAGGCGTCTTCAGGGCCTTGCTAGTGAAGAGATGAGGTGGCTCTCTGCGCCCTCAGGAAACAAGGCCCTCCTGGAGTATTACAAACCTGTGGAGAAAACCGCCAACAACGAGAGGCTGTCTTCTGTGCACTTGAATGCAGAAGTCCCTCAACACACAGCACATCACACCGAGAACATAACTGCCCACCATACACATGAACCACGGTTCTCAGAGTGAACACAACACACCCAGTGAGGCACACTGACCAAGCTTGACCACACACAGTACACACATCACAAATTACACTCCTTACTCAAAGAGCCAGCCACACACACAACCTGTCAAACACAACCGCGAACATAGAAACCAACATGCAAAACACACACCGTCGACAACAGTAAGAACACAAAAATTATGCAACACACATTTCACACACTACACACATCACTCCAAACACACATAAAACAGACAGCACACACAGCCTCACAGAATGCACAATGCCAAACACACAACATATACACAAAGATATCAGTCCTAACACACAGTGTCTCACTCAACAAGCAAAACACACAGACCACAGAACACACAGAGTAGAATACACACAACACAAACACAACTCACAGAACCACACATCACACGACACACACAAGCATCCCGCACAGAAAGTATCACAACTCATAACACACACAACACTCCCAAATCCATAGGCAAAACACATATAACCAACAAAGACAAGTAGCACACATTTCACACACTACCCACTGCACACACAATCGCGCACAGACACACCACACATACATCCTCACACAGGAGCACAACGCACTACACACACGCAACACAGAAACACGCAACACAACAGACACAATAAACACACCACACCCTTGAAGGCACATAAGTACTGCTCACAATGCACACGAAAACCATTGCACAGACCACATACTGTATGCAAGAGATGTACAAAACAAGCACAGCCACACACAGTCAACACATCTTACATCATGTGCATAACTCAAACAGCCAAACACACACACAGCCTCTCTCACACAACACACAAAACACAACCACACACACAAAACTGACACAACACATACAAATGCACACAAAACTGACGAAACGCGTGCAACACACATAGCACACTGCACACAACACGCACAACCACAATCTAATCATAGAGAACACATGCATCCCCACGCGCACACAGCACGAACGAAAACACACCCACACACAACATACACATGCACACAACACACCCGACACAAGGCGAACCCATCATTACACACAATGCTGAAATGACACAGCCCACGCCACATCTACCCAGTATGTCACACGCAGAAAGCCTAAAGGCAGCACTCACACCACCCAGAACACAGCACATAACAACAAACAAGAGAATTTATAAGACTCGGAAACCACATTGCGAGCTGAATTTGTTGTATGCGGGTATTTTCCTGACAGCCAGGCTTCCTCAGCAAAACCTCACGTTAATGGCCTCACAAATGAGCTCCCGACACTCAGCAAAAGATATCTCTACAGAGCAGACTTCACTCATGCGCTTAGAGTGCAGTCACACAGGACTGACACGGAAAACACATTGCCTGCTGAAATCGTTGTATGCGGGTATTTTCCTGATGGCCAGTCTTCCTCAGCAAAACCTCACGTTAATGGCCACACAAATGAGCACCCAACACCTAGCAAAAGAGAGCTCTACGCAGCAGACCCCTTTCAGGCGCTTAGAGAGCGGGCACACATTCCAGACACGGAAACCACATTGCGAGCTGAATTCGGTGTATGCGGGCATTTTCCTGATGGCCAGGCTTCGTCAACAAAGCCTCACGTTAATGTTCACCTAAATGAGCACACGACACTCAGCAAAAGAGAGCTGTACACAGAAATCCTCTTTCCGGCGCTTAGAGAGCAGGCACACATTACAGACACAGAAACCACAATGCGAGCTGAATTCGTTGTATGCGGGCATTTTCCTGATGGCCAGGCTTCGTCAACAAAGCCTCACGTTAATGTTCACCGAAATGAGCACACGACACTCAGCAAAAGAGAGCTCTACACAGAAATCCTCTTTCAGGTGCTTAGAGTGCAGGCACACAGGACAGACACGGAAACCACATTGCAAGTTCAATTCGTTGTATGCGGGTATTTTCCTGATGGCCAGGCTTCCTCAGCAAAGCCTCACGTTCATGGCCACACAGACATGGTTGAAAGCACATTGAAAGCCCTGTTTCAGCCTCCACTGCCAGGGCTTCAATGATTCCTTGAGTGGGCCATCCTCCAGTGCTTTCTTTCAGTCACATAAGCTGAATCCAAAGCTGACTTGCCTCCACTGCTGTCACTACAATGCATCATCTTCTGCAACTTCCAGTGTCGCTAGAGCAAAGGCCTATTCGCAGCCCACCCACATCTTTGAGATAGAGGGCTTACAGAGAAGACCGCGTTCTACTGCAATGTTTGCTGTTTTCCTTATCACATAGGAGCAAATTGCGTGCAAAATGAAAGCAGCCTCGTATTCCCTCATGGAGTGTCTCCTCAGTGCACGGTGGATTGTTTCTGCGGCAGAGTTTGTCATGAGGCTCTCCTGCAGCAGTTTCTGACACTTTACAACAAAGGCGTCTTCAGGGCCTTGCTAGTGAAGAGATGAGGTGGCTCTCTGCGCCCTCAGGAAACAAGGCCCTCCTGGAGTATTACAAACCTGTGGAGAAAACCGCCAACAACGAGAGGCTGTCTTCTGTGCACTTGAATGCAGAAGTCCCTCAACACACAGCACATCACACCGAGAACATAACTGCCCACCATACACATGAACCACGGTTCTCAGAGTGAACACAACACACCCAGTGAGGCACACTGACCAAGCTTGACCACACACAGTACACACATCACAAATTACACTCCTTACTCAAAGAGCCAGCCACACACACAACCTGTCAAACACAACCGCGAACATAGAAACCAACATGCAAAACACACACCGTCGACAACAGTAAGAACACAAAAATTATGCAACACACATTTCACACACTACACACATCACTCCAAACACACATAAAACAGACAGCACACACAGCCTCACAGAATGCACAATGCCAAACACACAACATATACACAAAGATATCAGTCCTAACACACAGTGTCTCACTCAACAAGCAAAACACACAGACCACAGAACACACAGAGTAGAATACACACAACACAAACACAACTCACAGAACCACACATCACACGACACACACAAGCATCCCGCACAGAAAGTATCACAACTCATAACACACACAACACTCCCAAATCCATAGGCAAAACACATATAACCAACAAAGACAAGTAGCACACATTTCACACACTACCCACTGCACACACAATCGCGCACAGACACACCACACATACATCCTCACACAGGAGCACAACGCACTACACACACGCAACACAGAAACACGCAACACAACAGACACAATAAACACACCACACCCTTGAAGGCACATAAGTACTGCTCACAATGCACACGAAAACCATTGCACAGACCACATACTGTATGCAAGAGATGTACAAAACAAGCACAGCCACACACAGTCAACACATCTTACATCATGTGCATAACTCAAACAGCCAAACACACACACAGCCTCTCTCACACAACACACAAAACACAACCACACACACAAAACTGACACAACACATACAAATGCACACAAAACTGACGAAACGCGTGCAACACACATAGCACACTGCACACAACACGCACAACCACAATCTAATCATAGAGAACACATGCATCCCCACGCGCACACAGCACGAACGAAAACACACCCACACACAACATACACATGCACACAACACACCCGACACAAGGCGAACCCATCATTACACACAATGCTGAAATGACACAGCCCACGCCACATCTACCCAGTATGTCACACGCAGAAAGCCTAAAGGCAGCACTCACACCACCCAGAACACAGCACATAACAACAAACAAGAGAATTTATAAGACTCGGAAACCACATTGCGAGCTGAATTTGTTGTATGCGGGTATTTTCCTGACAGCCAGGCTTCCTCAGCAAAACCTCACGTTAATGGCCTCACAAATGAGCTCCCGACACTCAGCAAAAGATATCTCTACAGAGCAGACTTCACTCATGCGCTTAGAGTGCAGTCACACAGGACTGACACGGAAAACACATTGCCTGCTGAAATCGTTGTATGCGGGTATTTTCCTGATGGCCAGTCTTCCTCAGCAAAACCTCACGTTAATGGCCACACAAATGAGCACCCAACACCTAGCAAAAGAGAGCTCTACGCAGCAGACCCCTTTCAGGCGCTTAGAGAGCGGGCACACATTCCAGACACGGAAACCACATTGCGAGCTGAATTCGGTGTATGCGGGCATTTTCCTGATGGCCAGGCTTCGTCAACAAAGCCTCACGTTAATGTTCACCTAAATGAGCACACGACACTCAGCAAAAGAGAGCTGTACACAGAAATCCTCTTTCCGGCGCTTAGAGAGCAGGCACACATTACAGACACAGAAACCACAATGCGAGCTGAATTCGTTGTATGCGGGCATTTTCCTGATGGCCAGGCTTCGTCAACAAAGCCTCACGTTAATGTTCACCGAAATGAGCACACGACACTCAGCAAAAGAGAGCTCTACACAGAAATCCTCTTTCAGGTGCTTAGAGTGCAGGCACACAGGACAGACACGGAAACCACATTGCAAGTTCAATTCGTTGTATGCGGGTATTTTCCTGATGGCCAGGCTTCCTCAGCAAAGCCTCACGTTCATGGCCACACAGACATGGTTGAAAGCACATTGAAAGCCCTGTTTCAGCCTCCACTGCCAGGGCTTCAATGATTCCTTGAGTGGGCCATCCTCCAGTGCTTTCTTTCAGTCACATAAGCTGAATCCAAAGCTGACTTGCCTCCACTGCTGTCACTACAATGCATCATCTTCTGCAACTTCCAGTGTCGCTAGAGCAAAGGCCTATTCGCAGCCCACCCACATCTTTGAGATAGAGGGCTTACAGAGAAGACCGCGTTCTACTGCAATGTTTGCTGTTTTCCTTATCACATAGGAGCAAATTGCGTGCAAAATGAAAGCAGCCTCGTATTCCCTCATGGAGTGTCTCCTCAGTGCACGGTGGATTGTTTCTGCGGCAGAGTTTGTCATGAGGCTCTCCTGCAGCAGTTTCTGACACTTTACAACAAAGGCGTCTTCAGGGCCTTGCTAGTGAAGAGATGAGGTGGCTCTCTGCGCCCTCAGGAAACAAGGCCCTCCTGGAGTATTACAAACCTGTGGAGAAAACCGCCAACAACGAGAGGCTGTCTTCTGTGCACTTGAATGCAGAAGTCCCTCAACACACAGCACATCACACCGAGAACATAACTGCCCACCATACACATGAACCACGGTTCTCAGAGTGAACACAACACACCCAGTGAGGCACACTGACCAAGCTTGACCACACACAGTACACACATCACAAATTACACTCCTTACTCAAAGAGCCAGCCACACACACAACCTGTCAAACACAACCGCGAACATAGAAACCAACATGCAAAACACACACCGTCGACAACAGTAAGAACACAAAAATTATGCAACACACATTTCACACACTACACACATCACTCCAAACACACATAAAACAGACAGCACACACAGCCTCACAGAATGCACAATGCCAAACACACAACATATACACAAAGATATCAGTCCTAACACACAGTGTCTCACTCAACAAGCAAAACACACAGACCACAGAACACACAGAGTAGAATACACACAACACAAACACAACTCACAGAACCACACATCACACGACACACACAAGCATCCCGCACAGAAAGTATCACAACTCATAACACACACAACACTCCCAAATCCATAGGCAAAACACATATAACCAACAAAGACAAGTAGCACACATTTCACACACTACCCACTGCACACACAATCGCGCACAGACACACCACACATACATCCTCACACAGGAGCACAACGCACTACACACACGCAACACAGAAACACGCAACACAACAGACACAATAAACACACCACACCCTTGAAGGCACATAAGTACTGCTCACAATGCACACGAAAACCATTGCACAGACCACATACTGTATGCAAGAGATGTACAAAACAAGCACAGCCACACACAGTCAACACATCTTACATCATGTGCATAACTCAAACAGCCAAACACACACACAGCCTCTCTCACACAACACACAAAACACAACCACACACACAAAACTGACACAACACATACAAATGCACACAAAACTGACGAAACGCGTGCAACACACATAGCACACTGCACACAACACGCACAACCACAATCTAATCATAGAGAACACATGCATCCCCACGCGCACACAGCACGAACGAAAACACACCCACACACAACATACACATGCACACAACACACCCGACACAAGGCGAACCCATCATTACACACAATGCTGAAATGACACAGCCCACGCCACATCTACCCAGTATGTCACACGCAGAAAGCCTAAAGGCAGCACTCACACCACCCAGAACACAGCACATAACAACAAACAAGAGAATTTATAAGACTCGGAAACCACATTGCGAGCTGAATTTGTTGTATGCGGGTATTTTCCTGACAGCCAGGCTTCCTCAGCAAAACCTCACGTTAATGGCCTCACAAATGAGCTCCCGACACTCAGCAAAAGATATCTCTACAGAGCAGACTTCACTCATGCGCTTAGAGTGCAGTCACACAGGACTGACACGGAAAACACATTGCCTGCTGAAATCGTTGTATGCGGGTATTTTCCTGATGGCCAGTCTTCCTCAGCAAAACCTCACGTTAATGGCCACACAAATGAGCACCCAACACCTAGCAAAAGAGAGCTCTACGCAGCAGACCCCTTTCAGGCGCTTAGAGAGCGGGCACACATTCCAGACACGGAAACCACATTGCGAGCTGAATTCGGTGTATGCGGGCATTTTCCTGATGGCCAGGCTTCGTCAACAAAGCCTCACGTTAATGTTCACCTAAATGAGCACACGACACTCAGCAAAAGAGAGCTGTACACAGAAATCCTCTTTCCGGCGCTTAGAGAGCAGGCACACATTACAGACACAGAAACCACAATGCGAGCTGAATTCGTTGTATGCGGGCATTTTCCTGATGGCCAGGCTTCGTCAACAAAGCCTCACGTTAATGTTCACCGAAATGAGCACACGACACTCAGCAAAAGAGAGCTCTACACAGAAATCCTCTTTCAGGTGCTTAGAGTGCAGGCACACAGGACAGACACGGAAACCACATTGCAAGTTCAATTCGTTGTATGCGGGTATTTTCCTGATGGCCAGGCTTCCTCAGCAAAGCCTCACGTTCATGGCCACACAGACATGGTTGAAAGCACATTGAAAGCCCTGTTTCAGCCTCCACTGCCAGGGCTTCAATGATTCCTTGAGTGGGCCATCCTCCAGTGCTTTCTTTCAGTCACATAAGCTGAATCCAAAGCTGACTTGCCTCCACTGCTGTCACTACAATGCATCATCTTCTGCAACTTCCAGTGTCGCTAGAGCAAAGGCCTATTCGCAGCCCACCCACATCTTTGAGATAGAGGGCTTACAGAGAAGACCGCGTTCTACTGCAATGTTTGCTGTTTTCCTTATCACATAGGAGCAAATTGCGTGCAAAATGAAAGCAGCCTCGTATTCCCTCATGGAGTGTCTCCTCAGTGCACGGTGGATTGTTTCTGCGGCAGAGTTTGTCATGAGGCTCTCCTGCAGCAGTTTCTGACACTTTACAACAAAGGCGTCTTCAGGGCCTTGCTAGTGAAGAGATGAGGTGGCTCTCTGCGCCCTCAGGAAACAAGGCCCTCCTGGAGTATTACAAACCTGTGGAGAAAACCGCCAACAACGAGAGGCTGTCTTCTGTGCACTTGAATGCAGAAGTCCCTCAACACACAGCACATCACACCGAGAACATAACTGCCCACCATACACATGAACCACGGTTCTCAGAGTGAACACAACACACCCAGTGAGGCACACTGACCAAGCTTGACCACACACAGTACACACATCACAAATTACACTCCTTACTCAAAGAGCCAGCCACACACACAACCTGTCAAACACAACCGCGAACATAGAAACCAACATGCAAAACACACACCGTCGACAACAGTAAGAACACAAAAATTATGCAACACACATTTCACACACTACACACATCACTCCAAACACACATAAAACAGACAGCACACACAGCCTCACAGAATGCACAATGCCAAACACACAACATATACACAAAGATATCAGTCCTAACACACAGTGTCTCACTCAACAAGCAAAACACACAGACCACAGAACACACAGAGTAGAATACACACAACACAAACACAACTCACAGAACCACACATCACACGACACACACAAGCATCCCGCACAGAAAGTATCACAACTCATAACACACACAACACTCCCAAATCCATAGGCAAAACACATATAACCAACAAAGACAAGTAGCACACATTTCACACACTACCCACTGCACACACAATCGCGCACAGACACACCACACATACATCCTCACACAGGAGCACAACGCACTACACACACGCAACACAGAAACACGCAACACAACAGACACAATAAACACACCACACCCTTGAAGGCACATAAGTACTGCTCACAATGCACACGAAAACCATTGCACAGACCACATACTGTATGCAAGAGATGTACAAAACAAGCACAGCCACACACAGTCAACACATCTTACATCATGTGCATAACTCAAACAGCCAAACACACACACAGCCTCTCTCACACAACACACAAAACACAACCACACACACAAAACTGACACAACACATACAAATGCACACAAAACTGACGAAACGCGTGCAACACACATAGCACACTGCACACAACACGCACAACCACAATCTAATCATAGAGAACACATGCATCCCCACGCGCACACAGCACGAACGAAAACACACCCACACACAACATACACATGCACACAACACACCCGACACAAGGCGAACCCATCATTACACACAATGCTGAAATGACACAGCCCACGCCACATCTACCCAGTATGTCACACGCAGAAAGCCTAAAGGCAGCACTCACACCACCCAGAACACAGCACATAACAACAAACAAGAGAATTTATAAGACTCGGAAACCACATTGCGAGCTGAATTTGTTGTATGCGGGTATTTTCCTGACAGCCAGGCTTCCTCAGCAAAACCTCACGTTAATGGCCTCACAAATGAGCTCCCGACACTCAGCAAAAGATATCTCTACAGAGCAGACTTCACTCATGCGCTTAGAGTGCAGTCACACAGGACTGACACGGAAAACACATTGCCTGCTGAAATCGTTGTATGCGGGTATTTTCCTGATGGCCAGTCTTCCTCAGCAAAACCTCACGTTAATGGCCACACAAATGAGCACCCAACACCTAGCAAAAGAGAGCTCTACGCAGCAGACCCCTTTCAGGCGCTTAGAGAGCGGGCACACATTCCAGACACGGAAACCACATTGCGAGCTGAATTCGGTGTATGCGGGCATTTTCCTGATGGCCAGGCTTCGTCAACAAAGCCTCACGTTAATGTTCACCTAAATGAGCACACGACACTCAGCAAAAGAGAGCTGTACACAGAAATCCTCTTTCCGGCGCTTAGAGAGCAGGCACACATTACAGACACAGAAACCACAATGCGAGCTGAATTCGTTGTATGCGGGCATTTTCCTGATGGCCAGGCTTCGTCAACAAAGCCTCACGTTAATGTTCACCGAAATGAGCACACGACACTCAGCAAAAGAGAGCTCTACACAGAAATCCTCTTTCAGGTGCTTAGAGTGCAGGCACACAGGACAGACACGGAAACCACATTGCAAGTTCAATTCGTTGTATGCGGGTATTTTCCTGATGGCCAGGCTTCCTCAGCAAAGCCTCACGTTCATGGCCACACAGACATGGTTGAAAGCACATTGAAAGCTCTGTTTCAGCCTCCACTGCCAGGGCTTCAATGATTCCTTGAGTGGGCCATCCTGCAGTGCTTTCTTTCAGTCACATAAGCTGAATCCAAAGCTGACTTGCCTCCACTGCTGTCACTACAATGCATCATCTTCTGCAACTTCCAGTGTCGCTAGAGCAAAGGCCTATTCGCAGCCCACCCACATCTTTGAGATAGAGGGCATACAGAGAAGACCGCGTTCTACTGCAATGTTTGCTGTTTTCCTTATCACATAGGAGCAAATTGCGTGCAAAATGAAAGCAGCCTCGTATTCCCTCATGGCATGTCTCCTCAGTGCACGGTGGATTGTTTCTGCGGCAGAGTTTGTCATGAGGCTCTCCTGCAGCAGTTTCTGACACTTTACAACAAAGGCGTCTTCAGGGCCTTGCTAGTGAAGAGATGAGGTGGCTCTCTGCGCCCTCAGGAAACAAGGCCCTCCTGGAGTATTACAAACCTGTGGAGAAAACCGCCAACAACGAGAGGCTGTCTTCTGTGCACTTGAATGCAGAAGTCCCTCAACACACAGCACATCACACCGAGAACATAACTGCCCACCATACACATGAACCACGGTTCTCAGAGTGAACACAACACACCCAGTGAGGCACACTGACCAAGCTTGACCACACACAGTACACACATCACAAATTACACTCCTTACTCAAAGAGCCAGCCACACACACAACCTGTCAAACACAACCGCGAACATAGAAACCAACATGCAAAACACACACCGTCGACAACAGTAAGAACACAAAAATTATGCAACACACATTTCACACACTACACACATCACTCCAAACACACATAAAACAGACAGCACACACAGCCTCACAGAATGCACAATGCCAAACACACAACATATACACAAAGATATCAGTCCTAACACACAGTGTCTCACTCAACAAGCAAAACACACAGACCACAGAACACACAGAGTAGAATACACACAACACAAACACAACTCACAGAACCACACATCACACGACACACACAAGCATCCCGCACAGAAAGTATCACAACTCATAACACACACAACACTCCCAAATCCATAGGCAAAACACATATAACCAACAAAGACAAGTAGCACACATTTCACACACTACCCACTGCACACACAATCGCGCACAGACACACCACACATACATCCTCACACAGGAGCACAACGCACTACACACACGCAACACAGAAACACGCAACACAACAGACACAATAAACACACCACACCCTTGAAGGCACATAAGTACTGCTCACAATGCACACGAAAACCATTGCACAGACCACATACTGTATGCAAGAGATGTACAAAACAAGCACAGCCACACACAGTCAACACATCTTACATCATGTGCATAACTCAAACAGCCAAACACACACACAGCCTCTCTCACACAACACACAAAACACAACCACACACACAAAACTGACACAACACATACAAATGCACACAAAACTGACGAAACGCGTGCAACACACATAGCACACTGCACACAACACGCACAACCACAATCTAATCATAGAGAACACATGCATCCCCACGCGCACACAGCACGAACGAAAACACACCCACACACAACATACACATGCACACAACACACCCGACACAAGGCGAACCCATCATTACACACAATGCTGAAATGACACAGCCCACGCCACATCTACCCAGTATGTCACACGCAGAAAGCCTAAAGGCAGCACTCACACCACCCAGAACACAGCACATAACAACAAACAAGAGAATTTATAAGACTCGGAAACCACATTGCGAGCTGAATTTGTTGTATGCGGGTATTTTCCTGACAGCCAGGCTTCCTCAGCAAAACCTCACGTTAATGGCCTCACAAATGAGCTCCCGACACTCAGCAAAAGATATCTCTACAGAGCAGACTTCACTCATGCGCTTAGAGTGCAGTCACACAGGACTGACACGGAAAACACATTGCCTGCTGAAATCGTTGTATGCGGGTATTTTCCTGATGGCCAGTCTTCCTCAGCAAAACCTCACGTTAATGGCCACACAAATGAGCACCCAACACCTAGCAAAAGAGAGCTCTACGCAGCAGACCCCTTTCAGGCGCTTAGAGAGCGGGCACACATTCCAGACACGGAAACCACATTGCGAGCTGAATTCGGTGTATGCGGGCATTTTCCTGATGGCCAGGCTTCGTCAACAAAGCCTCACGTTAATGTTCACCTAAATGAGCACACGACACTCAGCAAAAGAGAGCTGTACACAGAAATCCTCTTTCCGGCGCTTAGAGAGCAGGCACACATTACAGACACAGAAACCACAATGCGAGCTGAATTCGTTGTATGCGGGCATTTTCCTGATGGCCAGGCTTCGTCAACAAAGCCTCACGTTAATGTTCACCGAAATGAGCACACGACACTCAGCAAAAGAGAGCTCTACACAGAAATCCTCTTTCAGGTGCTTAGAGTGCAGGCACACAGGACAGACACGGAAACCACATTGCAAGTTCAATTCGTTGTATGCGGGTATTTTCCTGATGGCCAGGCTTCCTCAGCAAAGCCTCACGTTCATGGCCACACAGACATGGTTGAAAGCACATTGAAAGCCCTGTTTCAGCCTCCACTGCCAGGGCTTCAATGATTCCTTGAGTGGGCCATCCTCCAGTGCTTTCTTTCAGTCACATAAGCTGAATCCAAAGCTGACTTGCCTCCACTGCTGTCACTACAATGCATCATCTTCTGCAACTTCCAGTGTCGCTAGAGCAAAGGCCTATTCGCAGCCCACCCACATCTTTGAGATAGAGGGCTTACAGAGAAGACCGCGTTCTACTGCAATGTTTGCTGTTTTCCTTATCACATAGGAGCAAATTGCGTGCAAAATGAAAGCAGCCTCGTATTCCCTCATGGAGTGTCTCCTCAGTGCACGGTGGATTGTTTCTGCGGCAGAGTTTGTCATGAGGCTCTCCTGCAGCAGTTTCTGACACTTTACAACAAAGGCGTCTTCAGGGCCTTGCTAGTGAAGAGATGAGGTGGCTCTCTGCGCCCTCAGGAAACAAGGCCCTCCTGGAGTATTACAAACCTGTGGAGAAAACCGCCAACAACGAGAGGCTGTCTTCTGTGCACTTGAATGCAGAAGTCCCTCAACACACAGCACATCACACCGAGAACATAACTGCCCACCATACACATGAACCACGGTTCTCAGAGTGAACACAACACACCCAGTGAGGCACACTGACCAAGCTTGACCACACACAGTACACACATCACAAATTACACTCCTTACTCAAAGAGCCAGCCACACACACAACCTGTCAAACACAACCGCGAACATAGAAACCAACATGCAAAACACACACCGTCGACAACAGTAAGAACACAAAAATTATGCAACACACATTTCACACACTACACACATCACTCCAAACACACATAAAACAGACAGCACACACAGCCTCACAGAATGCACAATGCCAAACACACAACATATACACAAAGATATCAGTCCTAACACACAGTGTCTCACTCAACAAGCAAAACACACAGACCACAGAACACACAGAGTAGAATACACACAACACAAACACAACTCACAGAACCACACATCACACGACACACACAAGCATCCCGCACAGAAAGTATCACAACTCATAACACACACAACACTCCCAAATCCATAGGCAAAACACATATAACCAACAAAGACAAGTAGCACACATTTCACACACTACCCACTGCACACACAATCGCGCACAGACACACCACACATACATCCTCACACAGGAGCACAACGCACTACACACACGCAACACAGAAACACGCAACACAACAGACACAATAAACACACCACACCCTTGAAGGCACATAAGTACTGCTCACAATGCACACGAAAACCATTGCACAGACCACATACTGTATGCAAGAGATGTACAAAACAAGCACAGCCACACACAGTCAACACATCTTACATCATGTGCATAACTCAAACAGCCAAACACACACACAGCCTCTCTCACACAACACACAAAACACAACCACACACACAAAACTGACACAACACATACAAATGCACACAAAACTGACGAAACGCGTGCAACACACATAGCACACTGCACACAACACGCACAACCACAATCTAATCATAGAGAACACATGCATCCCCACGCGCACACAGCACGAACGAAAACACACCCACACACAACATACACATGCACACAACACACCCGACACAAGGCGAACCCATCATTACACACAATGCTGAAATGACACAGCCCACGCCACATCTACCCAGTATGTCACACGCAGAAAGCCTAAAGGCAGCACTCACACCACCCAGAACACAGCACATAACAACAAACAAGAGAATTTATAAGACTCGGAAACCACATTGCGAGCTGAATTTGTTGTATGCGGGTATTTTCCTGACAGCCAGGCTTCCTCAGCAAAACCTCACGTTAATGGCCTCACAAATGAGCTCCCGACACTCAGCAAAAGATATCTCTACAGAGCAGACTTCACTCATGCGCTTAGAGTGCAGTCACACAGGACTGACACGGAAAACACATTGCCTGCTGAAATCGTTGTATGCGGGTATTTTCCTGATGGCCAGTCTTCCTCAGCAAAACCTCACGTTAATGGCCACACAAATGAGCACCCAACACCTAGCAAAAGAGAGCTCTACGCAGCAGACCCCTTTCAGGCGCTTAGAGAGCGGGCACACATTCCAGACACGGAAACCACATTGCGAGCTGAATTCGGTGTATGCGGGCATTTTCCTGATGGCCAGGCTTCGTCAACAAAGCCTCACGTTAATGTTCACCTAAATGAGCACACGACACTCAGCAAAAGAGAGCTGTACACAGAAATCCTCTTTCCGGCGCTTAGAGAGCAGGCACACATTACAGACACAGAAACCACAATGCGAGCTGAATTCGTTGTATGCGGGCATTTTCCTGATGGCCAGGCTTCGTCAACAAAGCCTCACGTTAATGTTCACCGAAATGAGCACACGACACTCAGCAAAAGAGAGCTCTACACAGAAATCCTCTTTCAGGTGCTTAGAGTGCAGGCACACAGGACAGACACGGAAACCACATTGCAAGTTCAATTCGTTGTATGCGGGTATTTTCCTGATGGCCAGGCTTCCTCAGCAAAGCCTCACGTTCATGGCCACACAGACATGGTTGAAAGCACATTGAAAGCCCTGTTTCAGCCTCCACTGCCAGGGCTTCAATGATTCCTTGAGTGGGCCATCCTCCAGTGCTTTCTTTCAGTCACATAAGCTGAATCCAAAGCTGACTTGCCTCCACTGCTGTCACTACAATGCATCATCTTCTGCAACTTCCAGTGTCGCTAGAGCAAAGGCCTATTCGCAGCCCACCCACATCTTTGAGATAGAGGGCTTACAGAGAAGACCGCGTTCTACTGCAATGTTTGCTGTTTTCCTTATCACATAGGAGCAAATTGCGTGCAAAATGAAAGCAGCCTCGTATTCCCTCATGGAGTGTCTCCTCAGTGCACGGTGGATTGTTTCTGCGGCAGAGTTTGTCATGAGGCTCTCCTGCAGCAGTTTCTGACACTTTACAACAAAGGCGTCTTCAGGGCCTTGCTAGTGAAGAGATGAGGTGGCTCTCTGCGCCCTCAGGAAACAAGGCCCTCCTGGAGTATTACAAACCTGTGGAGAAAACCGCCAACAACGAGAGGCTGTCTTCTGTGCACTTGAATGCAGAAGTCCCTCAACACACAGCACATCACACCGAGAACATAACTGCCCACCATACACATGAACCACGGTTCTCAGAGTGAACACAACACACCCAGTGAGGCACACTGACCAAGCTTGACCACACACAGTACACACATCACAAATTACACTCCTTACTCAAAGAGCCAGCCACACACACAACCTGTCAAACACAACCGCGAACATAGAAACCAACATGCAAAACACACACCGTCGACAACAGTAAGAACACAAAAATTATGCAACACACATTTCACACACTACACACATCACTCCAAACACACATAAAACAGACAGCACACACAGCCTCACAGAATGCACAATGCCAAACACACAACATATACACAAAGATATCAGTCCTAACACACAGTGTCTCACTCAACAAGCAAAACACACAGACCACAGAACACACAGAGTAGAATACACACAACACAAACACAACTCACAGAACCACACATCACACGACACACACAAGCATCCCGCACAGAAAGTATCACAACTCATAACACACACAACACTCCCAAATCCATAGGCAAAACACATATAACCAACAAAGACAAGTAGCACACATTTCACACACTACCCACTGCACACACAATCGCGCACAGACACACCACACATACATCCTCACACAGGAGCACAACGCACTACACACACGCAACACAGAAACACGCAACACAACAGACACAATAAACACACCACACCCTTGAAGGCACATAAGTACTGCTCACAATGCACACGAAAACCATTGCACAGACCACATACTGTATGCAAGAGATGTACAAAACAAGCACAGCCACACACAGTCAACACATCTTACATCATGTGCATAACTCAAACAGCCAAACACACACACAGCCTCTCTCACACAACACACAAAACACAACCACACACACAAAACTGACACAACACATACAAATGCACACAAAACTGACGAAACGCGTGCAACACACATAGCACACTGCACACAACACGCACAACCACAATCTAATCATAGAGAACACATGCATCCCCACGCGCACACAGCACGAACGAAAACACACCCACACACAACATACACATGCACACAACACACCCGACACAAGGCGAACCCATCATTACACACAATGCTGAAATGACACAGCCCACGCCACATCTACCCAGTATGTCACACGCAGAAAGCCTAAAGGCAGCACTCACACCACCCAGAACACAGCACATAACAACAAACAAGAGAATTTATAAGACTCGGAAACCACATTGCGAGCTGAATTTGTTGTATGCGGGTATTTTCCTGACAGCCAGGCTTCCTCAGCAAAACCTCACGTTAATGGCCTCACAAATGAGCTCCCGACACTCAGCAAAAGATATCTCTACAGAGCAGACTTCACTCATGCGCTTAGAGTGCAGTCACACAGGACTGACACGGAAAACACATTGCCTGCTGAAATCGTTGTATGCGGGTATTTTCCTGATGGCCAGTCTTCCTCAGCAAAACCTCACGTTAATGGCCACACAAATGAGCACCCAACACCTAGCAAAAGAGAGCTCTACGCAGCAGACCCCTTTCAGGCGCTTAGAGAGCGGGCACACATTCCAGACACGGAAACCACATTGCGAGCTGAATTCGGTGTATGCGGGCATTTTCCTGATGGCCAGGCTTCGTCAACAAAGCCTCACGTTAATGTTCACCTAAATGAGCACACGACACTCAGCAAAAGAGAGCTGTACACAGAAATCCTCTTTCCGGCGCTTAGAGAGCAGGCACACATTACAGACACAGAAACCACAATGCGAGCTGAATTCGTTGTATGCGGGCATTTTCCTGATGGCCAGGCTTCGTCAACAAAGCCTCACGTTAATGTTCACCGAAATGAGCACACGACACTCAGCAAAAGAGAGCTCTACACAGAAATCCTCTTTCAGGTGCTTAGAGTGCAGGCACACAGGACAGACACGGAAACCACATTGCAAGTTCAATTCGTTGTATGCGGGTATTTTCCTGATGGCCAGGCTTCCTCAGCAAAGCCTCACGTTCATGGCCACACAGACATGGTTGAAAGCACATTGAAAGCCCTGTTTCAGCCTCCACTGCCAGGGCTTCAATGATTCCTTGAGTGGGCCATCCTGCAGTGCTTTCTTTCAGTCACATAAGCTGAATCCAAAGCTGACTTGCCTCCACTGCTGTCACTACAATGCATCATCTTCTGCAACTTCCAGTGTCGCTAGAGCAAAGGCCTATTCGCAGCCCACCCACATCTTTGAGATAGAGGGCTTACAGAGAAGACCGCGTTCTACTGCAATGTTTGCTGTTTTCCTTATCACATAGGAGCAAATTGCGTGCAAAATGAAAGCAGCCTCGTATTCCCTCATGGAGTGTCTCCTCAGTGCACGGTGGATTGTTTCTGCGGCAGAGTTTGTCATGAGGCTCTCCTGCAGCAGTTTCTGACACTTTACAACAAAGGCGTCTTCAGGGCCTTGCTAGTGAAGAGATGAGGTGGCTCTCTGCGCCCTCAGGAAACAAGGCCCTCCTGGAGTATTACAAACCTGTGGAGAAAACCGCCAACAACGAGAGGCTGTCTTCTGTGCACTTGAATGCAGAAGTCCCTCAACACACAGCACATCACACCGAGAACATAACTGCCCACCATACACATGAACCACGGTTCTCAGAGTGAACACAACACACCCAGTGAGGCACACTGACCAAGCTTGACCACACACAGTACACACATCACAAATTACACTCCTTACTCAAAGAGCCAGCCACACACACAACCTGTCAAACACAACCGCGAACATAGAAACCAACATGCAAAACACACACCGTCGACAACAGTAAGAACACAAAAATTATGCAACACACATTTCACACACTACACACATCACTCCAAACACACATAAAACAGACAGCACACACAGCCTCACAGAATGCACAATGCCAAACACACAACATATACACAAAGATATCAGTCCTAACACACAGTGTCTCACTCAACAAGCAAAACACACAGACCACAGAACACACAGAGTAGAATACACACAACACAAACACAACTCACAGAACCACACATCACACGACACACACAAGCATCCGGCACAGAAAGTATCACAACTCATAACACACACAACACTCCCAAATCCATAGGCAAAACACATATAACCAACAAAGACAAGTAGCACACATTTCACACACTACCCACTGCACACACAATCGCGCACAGACACACCACACATACATCCTCACACAGGAGCACAACGCACTACACACACGCAACACAGAAACACGCAACACAACAGACACAATAAACACACCACACCCTTGAAGGCACATAAGTACTGCTCACAATGCACACGAAAACCATTGCACAGACCACATACTGTATGCAAGAGATGTACAAAACAAGCACAGCCACACACAGTCAACACATCTTACATCATGTGCATAACTCAAACAGCCAAACACACACACAGCCTCTCTCACACAACACACAAAACACAACCACACACACAAAACTGACACAACACATACAAATGCACACAAAACTGACGAAACGCGTGCAACACACATAGCACACTGCACACAACACGCACAACCACAATCTAATCATAGAGAACACATGCATCCCCACGCGCACACAGCACGAACGAAAACACACCCACACACAACATACACATGCACACAAAACACCCAACACAAGGCGAACCCATCATTACACACAATGCTGAAATGACACAGCCCACGCCACATCTACCCAGTATGTCACACGCAGAAAGCCTAAAGGCAGCACTCACACCACCCAGAACACAGCACATAACAACAAACAAGAGAATTTATAAGACTCGGAAACCACATTGCGAGCTGAATTTGTTGTATGCGGGTATTTTCCTGACAGCCAGGCTTCCTCAGCAAAACCTCACGTTAATGGCCTCACAAATGAGCTCCCGACACTCAGCAAAAGATATCTCTACAGAGCAGACTTCACTCATGCGCTTAGAGTGCAGTCACACAGGACTGACACGGAAAACACATTGCCTGCTGAAATCGTTGTATGCGGGTATTTTCCTGATGGCCAGTCTTCCTCAGCAAAACCTCACGTTAATGGCCACACAAATGAGCACCCAACACCTAGCAAAAGAGAGCTCTACGCAGCAGACCCCTTTCAGGCGCTTAGAGAGCGGGCACACATTCCAGACACGGAAACCACATTGCGAGCTGAATTCGGTGTATGCGGGCATTTTCCTGATGGCCAGGCTTCGTCAACAAAGCCTCACGTTAAGGTGCACCTAAATGAGCACACGACACTCAGCAAAAGAGAGCTGTACACAGAAATCCTCTTTCCGGCGCTTAGAGAGCAGGCACACATTACAGACACAGAAACCACAATGCGAGCTGAATTCGTTGTATGCGGGCATTTTCCTGATGGCCAGGCTTCGTCAACAAAGCCTCACGTTAATGTTCACCGAAATGAGCACACGACACTCAGCAAAAGAGAGCTCTACACAGAAATCCTCTTTCAGGTGCTTAGAGTGCAGGCACACAGGACAGACACGGAAACCACATTGCAAGTTCAATTCGTTGTATGCGGGTATTTTCCTGATGGCCAGGCTTCCTCAGCAAAGCCTCACGTTCATGGCCACACAGACATGGTTGAAAGCACATTGAAAGCCCTGTTTCAGCCTCCACTGCCAGGGCTTCAATGATTCCTTGAGTGGGCCATCCTGCAGTGCTTTCTTTCAGTCACATAAGCTGAATCCAAAGCTGACTTGCCTCCACTGCTGTCACTACAATGCATCATCTTCTGCAACTTCCAGTGTCGCTAGAGCAAAGGCCTATTCGCAGCCCACCCACATCTTTGAGATAGAGGGCATACAGAGAAGACCGCGTTCTACTGCAATGTTTGCTGTTTTCCTTATCACATAGGAGCAAATTGCGTGCAAAATGAAAGCAGCCTCGTATTCCCTCATGGCATGTCTCCTCAGTGCACGGTGGATTGTTTCTGTGGCAGAGTTTGTCATGAGGCTCTCCTGCAGCAGTTTCTGACACTTTACAACAAAGGCGTCTTCAGGGCCTTGCTAGTGAAGAGATGAGGTGGCTCTCTGCGCCCTCAGGAAACAAGGCCCTCCTGGAGTATTACAAACCTGTGGAGAAAACCGCCAACAACGAGAGGCTGTCTTCTGTGCACTTGAATGCAGAAGTCCCTCAACACACAGCACATCACACCGAGAACATAACTGCCCACCATACACATGAACCACGGTTCTCAGAGTGAACACAACACACCCAGTGAGGCACACTGACCAAGCTTGACCACACACAGTACACACATCACAAATTACACTCCTTACTCAAAGAGCCAGCCACACACACAACCTGTCAAACACAACCGCGAACATAGAAACCAACATGCAAAACACACACCGTCGACAACAGAAAGAACACAAAAATTATGCAACACACATTTCACACACTACACACATCACTCCAAACACACATAAAACAGACAGCACACACAGCCTCACAGAATGCACAATGCCAAACACACAACATATACACAAAGATATCAGTCCTAACACACAGTGTCTCACTCAACAAGCAAAACACACAGACCACAGAACACACAGAGTAGAATACACACAACACAAACACAACTCACAGAACCACACATCACACGACACACACAAGCATCCGGCACAGAAAGTATCACAACTCATAACACACACAACACTCCCAAATCCATAGGCAAAACACATATAACCAACAAAGACAAGTAGCACACATTTCACACACTACCCACTGCACACACAATCGCGCACAGACACACCACACATACATCCTCACACAGGAGCACAACGCACTACACACACGCAACACAGAAACACGCAACACAACAGACACAATAAACACACCACACCCTTGAAGGCACATAAGTACTGCTCACAATGCACACGAAAACCATTGCACAGACCACATACTGTATGCAAGAGATGTACAAAACAAGCACAGCCACACACAGTCAACACATCTTACATCATGTGCATAACTCAAACAGCCAAACACACACACAGCCTCTCTCACACAACACACAAAACACAACCACACACACAAAACTGACACAACACATACAAATGCACACAAAACTGACGAAACGCGTGCAACACACATAGCAGACTGCACACAACACGCACAACCACAATCTAATCATAGAGAACACATGCATCCCCACGCGCACACAGCACGAACGAAAACACACCCACACACAACATACACATGCACACAACACACCCAACACAAGGCGAACCCATCATTACACACAATGCTGAAATGACACAGCCCACGCCACATCTACCCAGTATGTCACACGCAGAAAGCCTAAAGGCAGCACTCACACCACCCAGAACACAGCACATAACAACAAACAAGAGAATTTATAAGACTCGGAAACCACATTGCGAGCTGAATTTGTTGTATGCGGGTATTTTCCTGACAGCCAGGCTTCCTCAGCAAAACCTCACGTTAATGGCCTCACAAATGAGCTCCCGACACTCAGCAAAAGATATCTCTACAGAGCAGACTTCACTCATGCGCTTAGAGTGCAGTCACACAGGACTGACACGGAAAACACATTGCCTGCTGAAATCGTTGTATGCGGGTATTTTCCTGATGGCCAGTCTTCCTCAGCAAAACCTCACGTTAATGGCCACACAAATGAGCACCCAACACCTAGCAAAAGAGAGCTCTACGCAGCAGACCTCTTTCAGGCGCTTAGAGAGCGGGCACACATTCCAGACACGGAAACCACATTGCGAGCTGAATTCGGTGTATGCGGGCATTTTCCTGATGGCAAGGCTTCGTCAACAAAGCCTCACGTTAATGTTCACCTAAATGAGCACACGACACTCAGCAAAAGAGAGCTGTACACAGAAATCCTCTTTCCGGCGCTTAGAGAGCAGGCACACATTACAGACACAGAAACCACAATGCGAGCTGAATTCGTTGTATGCGGGCATTTTCCTGATGGCCAGGATTCGTCAACAAAGCCTCACGTTAATGTTCACCTAAATGAGCACACGACACTCAGCAAAAGAGAGCTCTACACAGAAATCCTCTTTCAGGTGCTTAGAGTGCAGGCACACAGGTTAGACACGGAAACCACATTGCAAGTTCAATTCGTTGTATGCGGGTATTTTCCTGATTGCCAGGATTCCTCAGCATAACCTCACGTGAATGGCCACAAGAATGAGCACCCGACACTGAGCAAAAGACATACAGAGCAGACTTCACTCATGCACTTAGAGTGCAGTCACACAGGACAGACACGGAATCCACATTGCGAGCTGAATTCGGTGTATGCGGTTCTTTACCTGACGGCCAGGCTTCCTCAGCAAGGCCTCACGTTTCTGGCCACACAAATGAGCACCCGGCTCTCAGCAAAAGACATCTACACCGAGCAGACTTCACTCATGCACTTAGAGTGCAGTCACACAGGACAGACACGGTAACTACATTGCGAGCTAAATTCTTTGTATGCGGGTATTTTCCTGATGACCAGTCTTCCTCAGTAACACTTCACGTTAATGGCAACGCAAATGAGCACCCGACACTCAGCAAAGGAGAGCTCCACACGGCAGACCACTTTCAGGCGCTTAGAGAGCAGGCACACATTACAGACATGGAAACCACATTGCGAGCTGAATTCGTTGTATGCGGGCATTTTCCTGATGGCCAGGCTTCCTCAACAAAGCCTCACGTTAATGGTCACACAAATGAGCACACAACACTCAGCTAAAGAGAGCTCTGCAGGGCAAAACCTCTTCCAGGTGCTTAGAGTGCAGGCACACAGGACAGACACGGAAACCACATTGCGAGCTAAATTCGTTGTATGCGGGCATAGTGCCGGACGGCCAGGCTTCCTAGGCAAAGCCTCACGTTCATGGCCACACAGACATGGTTGAAAGCACATTGAAAGCTCTGTTTCAGCCTCCACTGCCAGGGCTTCAATGATTCCTTGAGTGGGCCATCCTGCAGTGCTTTCTTTCAGTCACATAAGCTGAATCCAAAGCTGACTTGCCTCCACTGCTGTCACTACAATGCATCATCTTCTGCAACTTCCAGTGTCGCTAGAGCAAAGGCCTATTCGCAGCCCACCCACATCTTTGAGATAGAGGGCATACAGAGAAGACCGCGTTCTACTGCAATGTTTGCTGTTTTCCTTATCACATAGGAGCAAATTGCGTGCAAAATGAAAGCAGCCTCGTATTCCCTCATGGCATGTCTCCTCAGTGCACGGTGGATTGTTTCTGCGGCAGAGTTTGTCATGAGGCTCTCCTGCAGCAGTTTCTGACACTTTACAACAAAGGCGTCTTCAGGGCCTTGCTAGTGAAGAGATGAGGTGGCTCTCTGCGCCCTCAGGAAACAAGGCCCTCCTGGAGTATTACAAACCTGTGGAGAAAACCGCCAACAACGAGAGGCTGTCTTCTGTGCACTTGAATGCAGAAGTCCCTCAACACACAGCACATCACACCGAGAACATAACTGCCCACCATACACATGAACCACGGTTCTCAGGGTGAACACAACACACCCAGTGAGGCACACTGACCAAGCTTGACCACACACAGTACACACATCACAAATTACACTCCTTACTCAAAGAGCCAGCCACACACACAACCTGTCAAACACAACCGCGAACATAGAAACCAACATGCAAAACACACACCGTCGACAACAGTAAGAACACAAAAATTATGCAACACACATTTCACACACTACACACATCACTCCAAACACACATAAAACAGACAGCACACACAGCCTCACAGAATGCACAATGCCAAACACACAACATATACACAAAGATATCAGTCCTAACACACAGTGTCTCACTCAACAAGCAAAACACACAGACCACAGAACACACAGAGTAGAATACACACAACACAAACACAACTCACAGAACCACACATCACACGACACACACAAGCATCCCGCACAGAAAGTATCACAACTCATAACACACACAACACTCCCAAATCCATAGGCAAAACACATATAACCAACAAAGACAAGTAGCACACATTTCACACACTACCCACTGCACACACAATCGCGCACAGACACACCACACATACATCCTCACACAGGAGCACAACGCACTACACACACGCAACACAGAAACACGCAACACAACAGACACAATAAACACACCACACCCTTGAAGGCACATAAGTACTGCTCACAATGCACACGAAAACCATTGCACAGACCACATACTGTATGCAAGAGATGTACAAAACAAGCACAGCCACACACAGTCAACACATCTTACATCATGTGCATAACTCAAACAGCCAAACACACACACAGCCTCTCTCACACAACACACAAAACACAACCACACACACAAAACTGACACAACACATACAAATGCACACAAAACTGACGAAACGCGTGCAACACACATAGCACACTGCACACAACACGCACAACCACAATCTAATCATAGAGAACACATGCATCCCCACGCGCACACAGCACGAACGAAAACACACCCACACACAACATACACATGCACACAACACACCCGACACAAGGCGAACCCATCATTACACACAATGCTGAAATGACACAGCCCACGCCACATCTACCCAGTATGTCACACGCAGAAAGCCTAAAGGCAGCACTCACACCACCCAGAACACAGCACATAACAACAAACAAGAGAATTTATAAGACTCGGAAACCACATTGCGAGCTGAATTTGTTGTATGCGGGTATTTTCCTGACAGCCAGGCTTCCTCAGCAAAACCTCACGTTAATGGCCTCACAAATGAGCTCCCGACACTCAGCAAAAGATATCTCTACAGAGCAGACTTCACTCATGCGCTTAGAGTGCAGTCACACAGGACTGACACGGAAAACACATTGCCTGCTGAAATCGTTGTATGCGGGTATTTTCCTGATGGCCAGTCTTCCTCAGCAAAACCTCACGTTAATGGCCACACAAATGAGCACCCAACACCTAGCAAAAGAGAGCTCTACGCAGCAGACCTCTTTCAGGCGCTTAGAGAGCGGGCACACATTCCAGACACGGAAACCACATTGCGAGCTGAATTCGGTGTATGCGGGCATTTTCCTGATGGCAAGGCTTCGTCAACAAAGCCTCACGTTAATGTTCACCTAAATGAGCACACGACACTCAGCAAAAGAGAGCTGTACACAGAAATCCTCTTTCCGGCGCTTAGAGAGCAGGCACACATTACAGACACAGAAACCACAATGCGAGCTGAATTCGTTGTATGCGGGCATTTTCCTGATGGCCAGGATTCGTCAACAAAGCCTCACGTTAATGTTCACCTAAATGAGCACACGACACTCAGCAAAAGAGAGCTCTACACAGAAATCCTCTTTCAGGTGCTTAGAGTGCAGGCACACAGGTTAGACACGGAAACCACATTGCAAGTTCAATTCGTTGTATGCGGGTATTTTCCTGATTGCCAGGATTCCTCAGCATAACCTCACGTGAATGGCCACAAGAATGAGCACCCGACACTGAGCAAAAGACATACAGAGCAGACTTCACTCATGCACTTAGAGTGCAGTCACACAGGACAGACACGGAATCCACATTGCGAGCTGAATTCGGTGTATGCGGTTCTTTACCTGACGGCCAGGCTTCCTCAGCAAGGCCTCACGTTTCTGGCCACACAAATGAGCACCCGGCTCTCAGCAAAAGACATCTACACCGAGCAGACTTCACTCATGCACTTAGAGTGCAGTCACACAGGACAGACACGGTAACTACATTGCGAGCTAAATTCTTTGTATGCGGGTATTTTCCTGATGACCAGTCTTCCTCAGTAACACTTCACGTTAATGGCAACGCAAATGAGCACCCGACACTCAGCAAAGGAGAGCTCCACACGGCAGACCACTTTCAGGCGCTTAGAGAGCAGGCACACATTACAGACATGGAAACCACATTGCGAGCTGAATTCGTTGTATGCGGGCATTTTCCTGATGGCCAGGCTTCCTCAACAAAGCCTCACGTTAATGGTCACACAAATGAGCACACAACACTCAGCTAAAGAGAGCTCTGCAGGGCAAAACCTCTTCCAGGTGCTTAGAGTGCAGGCACACAGGACAGACACGGAAACCACATTGCGAGCTAAATTCGTTGTATGCGGGCATAGTGCCGGACGGCCAGGCTTCCTAGGCAAAGCCTCACGTTCATGGCCACACAGACATGGTTGAAAGCACATTGAAAGCTCTGTTTCAGCCTCCACTGCCAGGGCTTCAATGATTCCTTGAGTGGGCCATCCTGCAGTGCTTTCTTTCAGTCACATAAGCTGAATCCAAAGCTGACTTGCCTCCACTGCTGTCACTACAATGCATCATCTTCTGCAACTTCCAGTGTCGCTAGAGCAAAGGCCTATTCGCAGCCCACCCACATCTTTGAGATAGAGGGCATACAGAGAAGACCGCGTTCTACTGCAATGTTTGCTGTTTTCCTTATCACATAGGAGCAAATTGCGTGCAAAATGAAAGCAGCCTCGTATTCCCTCATGGCATGTCTCCTCAGTGCACGGTGGATTGTTTCTGCGGCAGAGTTTGTCATGAGGCTCTCCTGCAGCAGTTTCTGACACTTTACAACAAAGGCGTCTTCAGGGCCTTGCTAGTGAAGAGATGAGGTGGCTCTCTGCGCCCTCAGGAAACAAGGCCCTCCTGGAGTATTACAAACCTGTGGAGAAAACCGCCAACAACGAGAGGCTGTCTTCTGTGCACTTGAATGCAGAAGTCCCTCAACACACAGCACATCACACCGAGAACATAACTGCCCACCATACACATGAACCACGGTTCTCAGAGTGAACACAACACACCCAGTGAGGCACACTGACCAAGCTTGACCACACACAGTACACACATCACAAATTACACTCCTTACTCAAAGAGCCAGCCACACACACAACCTGTCAAACACAACCGCGAACATAGAAACCAACATGCAAAACACACACCGTCGACAACAGTAAGAACACAAAAATTATGCAACACACATTTCACACACTACACACATCACTCCAAACACACATAAAACAGACAGCACACACAGCCTCACAGAATGCACAATGCCAAACACACAACATATACACAAAGATATCAGTCCTAACACACAGTGTCTCACTCAACAAGCAAAACACACAGACCACAGAACACACAGAGTAGAATACACACAACACAAACACAACTCACAGAACCACACATCACACGACACACACAAGCATCCCGCACAGAAAGTATCACAACTCATAACACACACAACACTCCCAAATCCATAGGCAAAACACATATAACCAACAAAGACAAGTAGCACACATTTCACACACTACCCACTGCACACACAATCGCGCACAGACACACCACACATACATCCTCACACAGGAGCACAACGCACTACACACACGCAACACAGAAACACGCAACACAACAGACACAATAAACACACCACACCCTTGAAGGCACATAAGTACTGCTCACAATGCACACGAAAACCATTGCACAGACCACATACTGTATGCAAGAGATGTACAAAACAAGCACAGCCACACACAGTCAACACATCTTACATCATGTGCATAACTCAAACAGCCAAACACACACACAGCCTCTCTCACACAACACACAAAACACAACCACACACACAAAACTGACACAACACATACAAATGCACACAAAACTGACGAAACGCGTGCAACACACATAGCACACTGCACACAACACGCACAACCACAATCTAATCATAGAGAACACATGCATCCCCACGCGCACACAGCACGAACGAAAACACACCCACACACAACATACACATGCACACAACACACCCGACACAAGGCGAACCCATCATTACACACAATGCTGAAATGACACAGCCCACGCCACATCTACCCAGTATGTCACACGCAGAAAGCCTAAAGGCAGCACTCACACCACCCAGAACACAGCACATAACAACAAACAAGAGAATTTATAAGACTCGGAAACCACATTGCGAGCTGAATTTGTTGTATGCGGGTATTTTCCTGACAGCCAGGCTTCCTCAGCAAAACCTCACGTTAATGGCCTCACAAATGAGCTCCCGACACTCAGCAAAAGATATCTCTACAGAGCAGACTTCACTCATGCGCTTAGAGTGCAGTCACACAGGACTGACACGGAAAACACATTGCCTGCTGAAATCGTTGTATGCGGGTATTTTCCTGATGGCCAGTCTTCCTCAGCAAAACCTCACGTTAATGGCCACACAAATGAGCACCCAACACCTAGCAAAAGAGAGCTCTACGCAGCAGACCCCTTTCAGGCGCTTAGAGAGCGGGCACACATTCCAGACACGGAAACCACATTGCGAGCTGAATTCGGTGTATGCGGGCATTTTCCTGATGGCCAGGCTTCGTCAACAAAGCCTCACGTTAATGTTCACCTAAATGAGCACACGACACTCAGCAAAAGAGAGCTGTACACAGAAATCCTCTTTCCGGCGCTTAGAGAGCAGGCACACATTACAGACACAGAAACCACAATGCGAGCTGAATTCGTTGTATGCGGGCATTTTCCTGATGGCCAGGCTTCGTCAACAAAGCCTCACGTTAATGTTCACCGAAATGAGCACACGACACTCAGCAAAAGAGAGCTCTACACAGAAATCCTCTTTCAGGTGCTTAGAGTGCAGGCACACAGGACAGACACGGAAACCACATTGCAAGTTCAATTCGTTGTATGCGGGTATTTTCCTGATGGCCAGGCTTCCTCAGCAAAGCCTCACGTTCATGGCCACACAGACATGGTTGAAAGCACATTGAAAGCCCTGTTTCAGCCTCCACTGCCAGGGCTTCAATGATTCCTTGAGTGGGCCATCCTGCAGTGCTTTCTTTCAGTCACATAAGCTGAATCCAAAGCTGACTTGCCTCCACTGCTGTCACTACAATGCATCATCTTCTGCAACTTCCAGTGTCGCTAGAGCAAAGGCCTATTCGCAGCCCACCCACATCTTTGAGATAGAGGGCTTACAGAGAAGACCGCGTTCTACTGCAATGTTTGCTGTTTTCCTTATCACATAGGAGCAAATTGCGTGCAAAATGAAAGCAGCCTCGTATTCCCTCATGGAGTGTCTCCTCAGTGCACGGTGGATTGTTTCTGCGGCAGAGTTTGTCATGAGGCTCTCCTGCAGCAGTTTCTGACACTTTACAACAAAGGCGTCTTCAGGGCCTTGCTAGTGAAGAGATGAGGTGGCTCTCTGCGCCCTCAGGAAACAAGGCCCTCCTGGAGTATTACAAACCTGTGGAGAAAACCGCCAACAACGAGAGGCTGTCTTCTGTGCACTTGAATGCAGAAGTCCCTCAACACACAGCACATCACACCGAGAACATAACTGCCCACCATACACATGAACCACGGTTCTCAGAGTGAACACAACACACCCAGTGAGGCACACTGACCAAGCTTGACCACACACAGTACACACATCACAAATTACACTCCTTACTCAAAGAGCCAGCCACACACACAACCTGTCAAACACAACCGCGAACATAGAAACCAACATGCAAAACACACACCGTCGACAACAGTAAGAACACAAAAATTATGCAACACACATTTCACACACTACACACATCACTCCAAACACACATAAAACAGACAGCACACACAGCCTCACAGAATGCACAATGCCAAACACACAACATATACACAAAGATATCAGTCCTAACACACAGTGTCTCACTCAACAAGCAAAACACACAGACCACAGAACACACAGAGTAGAATACACACAACACAAACACAACTCACAGAACCACACATCACACGACACACACAAGCATCCCGCACAGAAAGTATCACAACTCATAACACACACAACACTCCCAAATCCATAGGCAAAACACATATAACCAACAAAGACAAGTAGCACACATTTCACACACTACCCACTGCACACACAATCGCGCACAGACACACCACACATACATCCTCACACAGGAGCACAACGCACTACACACACGCAACACAGAAACACGCAACACAACAGACACAATAAACACACCACACCCTTGAAGGCACATAAGTACTGCTCACAATGCACACGAAAACCATTGCACAGACCACATACTGTATGCAAGAGATGTACAAAACAAGCACAGCCACACACAGTCAACACATCTTACATCATGTGCATAACTCAAACAGCCAAACACACACACAGCCTCTCTCACACAACACACAAAACACAACCACACACACAAAACTGACACAACACATACAAATGCACACAAAACTGACGAAACGCGTGCAACACACATAGCACACTGCACACAACACGCACAACCACAATCTAATCATAGAGAACACATGCATCCCCACGCGCACACAGCACGAACGAAAACACACCCACACACAACATACACATGCACACAACACACCCGACACAAGGCGAACCCATCATTACACACAATGCTGAAATGACACAGCCCACGCCACATCTACCCAGTATGTCACACGCAGAAAGCCTAAAGGCAGCACTCACACCACCCAGAACACAGCACATAACAACAAACAAGAGAATTTATAAGACTCGGAAACCACATTGCGAGCTGAATTTGTTGTATGCGGGTATTTTCCTGACAGCCAGGCTTCCTCAGCAAAACCTCACGTTAATGGCCTCACAAATGAGCTCCCGACACTCAGCAAAAGATATCTCTACAGAGCAGACTTCACTCATGCGCTTAGAGTGCAGTCACACAGGACTGACACGGAAAACACATTGCCTGCTGAAATCGTTGTATGCGGGTATTTTCCTGATGGCCAGTCTTCCTCAGCAAAACCTCACGTTAATGGCCACACAAATGAGCACCCAACACCTAGCAAAAGAGAGCTCTACGCAGCAGACCCCTTTCAGGCGCTTAGAGAGCGGGCACACATTCCAGACACGGAAACCACATTGCGAGCTGAATTCGGTGTATGCGGGCATTTTCCTGATGGCCAGGCTTCGTCAACAAAGCCTCACGTTAAGGTTCACCTAAATGAGCACACGACACTCAGCAAAAGAGAGCTGTACACAGAAATCCTCTTTCCGGCGCTTAGAGAGCAGGCACACATTACAGACACAGAAACCACAATGCGAGCTGAATTCGTTGTATGCGGGCATTTTCCTGATGGCCAGGCTTCGTCAACAAAGCCTCACGTTAATGTTCACCGAAATGAGCACACGACACTCAGCAAAAGAGAGCTCTACACAGAAATCCTCTTTCAGGTGCTTAGAGTGCAGGCACACAGGACAGACACGGAAACCACATTGCAAGTTCAATTCGTTGTATGCGGGTATTTTCCTGATGGCCAGGCTTCCTCAGCAAAGCCTCACGTTCATGGCCACACAGACATGGTTGAAAGCACATTGAAAGCCCTGTTTCAGCCTCCACTGCCAGGGCTTCAATGATTCCTTGAGTGGGCCATCCTGCAGTGCTTTCTTTCAGTCACATAAGCTGAATCCAAAGCTGACTTGCCTCCACTGCTGTCACTACAATGCATCATCTTCTGCAACTTCCAGTGTCGCTAGAGCAAAGGCCTATTCGCAGCCCACCCACATCTTTGAGATAGAGGGCATACAGAGAAGACCGCGTTCTACTGCAATGTTTGCTGTTTTCCTTATCACATAGGAGCAAATTGCGTGCAAAATGAAAGCAGCCTCGTATTCCCTCATGGCATGTCTCCTCAGTGCACGGTGGATTGTTTCTGTGGCAGAGTTTGTCATGAGGCTCTCCTGCAGCAGTTTCTGACACTTTACAACAAAGGCGTCTTCAGGGCCTTGCTAGTGAAGAGATGAGGTGGCTCTCTGCGCCCTCAGGAAACAAGGCCCTCCTGGAGTATTACAAACCTGTGGAGAAAACCGCCAACAACGAGAGGCTGTCTTCTGTGCACTTGAATGCAGAAGTCCCTCAACACACAGCACATCACACCGAGAACATAACTGCCCACCATACACATGAACCACGGTTCTCAGAGTGAACACAACACACCCAGTGAGGCACACTGACCAAGCTTGACCACACACAGTACACACATCACAAATTACACTCCTTACTCAAAGAGCCAGCCACACACACAACCTGTCAAACACAACCGCGAACATAGAAACCAACATGCAAAACACACACCGTCGACAACAGAAAGAACACAAAAATTATGCAACACACATTTCACACACTACACACATCACTCCAAACACACATAAAACAGACAGCACACACAGCCTCACAGAATGCACAATGCCAAACACACAACATATACACAAAGATATCAGTCCTAACACACAGTGTCTCACTCAACAAGCAAAACACACAGACCACAGAACACACACAGTAGAATACACACAACACAAACACAACTCACAGAACCACACATCACACGACACACACAAGCATCCGGCACAGAAAGTATCACAACTCATAACACACACAACACTCCCAAATCCATAGGCAAAACACATATAACCAACAAAGACAAGTAGCACACATTTCACACACTACCCACTGCACACACAATCGCGCACAGACACACCACACATACATCCTCACACAGGAGCACAACGCACTACACACACGCAACACAGAAACACGCAACACAACAGACACAATAAACACACCACACCCTTGAAGGCACATAAGTACTGCTCACAATGCACACGAAAACCATTGCACAGACCACATACTGTATGCAAGAGATGTACAAAACAAGCACAGCCACACACAGTCAACACATCTTACATCATGTGCATAACTCAAACAGCCAAACACACACACAGCCTCTCTCACACAACACACAAAACACAACCACACACACAAAACTGACACAACACATACAAATGCACACAAAACTGACGAAACGCGTGCAACACACATAGCACACTGCACACAACACGCACAACCACAATCTAATCATAGAGAACACATGCATCCCCACGCGCACACAGCACGAACGAAAACACACCCACACACAACATACACATGCACACAACACACCCAACACAAGGCGAACCCATCATTACACACAATGCTGAAATGACACAGCCCACGCCACATCTACCCAGTATGTCACACGCAGAAAGCCTAAAGGCAGCACTCACACCACCCAGAACACAGCACATAACAACAAACAAGAGAATTTATAAGACTCGGAAACCACATTGCGAGCTGAATTTGTTGTATGCGGGTATTTTCCTGACAGCCAGGCTTCCTCAGCAAAACCTCACGTTAATGGCCTCACAAATGAGCTCCCGACACTCAGCAAAAGATATCTCTACAGAGCAGACTTCACTCATGCGCTTAGAGTGCAGTCACACAGGACTGACACGGAAAACACATTGCCTGCTGAAATCGTTGTATGCGGGTATTTTCCTGATGGCCAGTCTTCCTCAGCAAAACCTCACGTTAATGGCCACACAAATGAGCACCCAACACCTAGCAAAAGAGAGCTCTACGCAGCAGACCCCTTTCAGGCGCTTAGAGAGCGGGCACACATTCCAGACACGGAAACCACATTGCGAGCTGAATTCGGTGTATGCGGCCATTTTCCTGAAGGCCAGGCTTCGTCAACAAAGCCTCACGTTAATGTTCACCTAAATGAGCACACGACACTCAGCAAAAGAGAGCTCTACACAGAAATCCTCTTTCAGGTGCTTAGAGTGCAGGCACACAGGACAGACACGGAAACCACATTGCAAGTTCAATTCGTTGTATGCGGGTATTTTCCTGATGGCCAGGCTTCCTCAGCAAAGCCTCACGTTCATGGCCACACAGACATGGTTGAAAGCACATTGAAAGCCCTGTTTCAGCCTCCACTGCCAGGGCTTCAATGATTCCTTGAGTGAGCCATCCTGCAGTGCTTTCTTTCAGTCACATAAGCTGAATCCAAAGCTGACTTGCCTCCACTGCTGTCACTACAATGCATCATCTGCAACTTCCAGTGTCGCTAGAGCAAAGGCCTATTCGCAGCCCACCCACATCTTTGATATAGAGGGCTTACAGAGAAGACCGCGTTCTACTGCAATGTTTGCTGTTTTCCTTATCACATAGGAGCAAATTGCGTGCAAAATGAAAGCAGCCTCGTATTCCCTCACGGAGTGTCTCCTCAGTGCATGGTGGATTGTTTCTGCGGCAGAGTTTGTCATGAGGCTCTCCTGCAGCAGTTTCTGACACTTTACAACAAAGGCGTCTTCAGGGCCTTGCTAGTGAAGAGATGAGGTGGCTCTCTGAGCCCTCAGGAAACAAGGCCCTCCTGGAGTATTACAAACCTGTGGAGAAAACCGCCAACAACGAGAGGCTGTCTTCTGTGCACTTGAATGCAGAAGTCCCTCAACACACAGCACATCACACCGAGAACATAACTGCCCACCATACACATGAACCACGGTTCTCAGAGTGAACACAACACACCCAGTGAGGCACACTGACCAAGCTTGACCACACACAGTACACACATCACAAATTACACTCCTTACTCAAAGAGCCAGCCACACACACAACCTGTCAAACACAACCGCGAACATAGAAACCAACATGCAAAACACACACCGTCCACAACAGAAAGAACACAAAAATTATGCAACACACATTTCACACACTACACACATCACTCCAAACACACATAAAACAGACAGCACACACAGCCTCACAGAATGCACAATGCCAAACACACAACATATACACAAAGATATCAGTCCTAACACACAGTGTCTCACTCAACAAGCAAAACACACAGACCACAGAACACACAGAGTAGAATACACACAACACAAACACAACTCACAGAACCACACATCACACGACACACACAAGCATCCGGCACAGAAAGTATCACAACTCATAACACACACACTCCCAAATCCATAGGCAAAACACATATAACCAACAAAGACAAGTAGCACACATTTCACACACTACCCACTGCACACACAATCGCGCACAGACACACCACACATACATCCTCACACAGGAGCACAACGCACTACACACACGCAACACAGAAACACGCAACACAACAGACACAATAAACACACCACACCCTTGAAGGCACATAAGTACTGCTCACAATGCACACGAAAACCATTGCACAGACCACATACTGTATGCAAGAGATGTACAAAACAAGCACAGCCACACACAGTCAACACATCTTACATCATGTGCATAACTCAAACAGCCAAACACACACACAGCCTCTCTCACACAACACACAAAACACAACCACACACACAAAACTGACACAACACATACAAATGCACACAAAACTGACGAAACGCGTGCAACACACATAGCACACTGCACACAACACGCACAACCACAATCTAATCATAGAGAACACATGCATCCCCACGCGCACACAGCACGAACGAAAACACACCCACACACAACATACACATGCACACAACACACCCGACACAAGGCGAACCCATCATTACACACAATGGTGAAATGACACAGCCCACGCCACATCTACCCAGTATGTCACACGCAGAAAGCCTAAAGGCAGCACTCACACCACCCAGAACACAGCACATAACAACAAACAAGAGAATTTATAAGACTCGGAAACCACATTGCGAGCTGAATTTGTTGTATGCGGGTATTTTCCTGACAGCCAGGCTTCCTCAGCAAAACCTCACGTTAATGGCCTCACAAATGAGCTCCCGACACTCAGCAAAAGATATCTCTACAGAGCAGACTTCACTCATGCGCTTAGAGTGCAGTCACACAGGACTGACACGGAAAACACATTGCCTGCTGAAATCGTTGTATGCGGGTATTTTCCTGATGGCCAGTCTTCCTCAGCAAAACCTCACGTTAATGGCCACACAAATGAGCACCCAACACCTAGCAAAAGAGAGCTCTACGCAGCAGACCCCTTTCAGGCGCTTAGAGAGCGGGCACACATTCCAGACACGGAAACCACATAGCGAGCTGAATTCGGTGTATGCGGGCATTTTCCTGATGGCCAGGCTTCGTCAACAAAGCCTCACGTTAATGTTCACCTAAATGAGCACACGACACTCAGCAAAAGAGAGCTGTACACAGAAATCCTCTTTCCGGCGCTTAGAGAGCAGGCACACATTACAGACACAGAAACCACAATGCGATCTGAATTCGTTGTATGCGGGCATTTTCCTGATGGCCAGGCTTCGTCAACAAAGCCTCACGTTAATGTTCACCTAAATGAGCACACGACACTCAGCAAAAGAGAGCTCTACACAGAAATCCTCTTTCAGGTGCTTAGAGTGCAGGCACACAGGACAGACACGGAAACCACATTGCAAGTTCAATTCGTTGTATGCGGGTATTTTCCTGATGGCCAGGCTTCCTCAGCAAAGCCTCACGTTCATGGCCACACAGACATGGTTGAAAGCACATTGAAAGCCCTGTTTCAGCCTCCACTGCCAGGGCTTCAATGATTCCTTGAGTGGGCCATCCTGCAGTGCTTTCTTTCAGTCACATAAGCTGAATCCAAAGCTGACTTGCCTCCACTGCTGTCACTACAATGCATCATCTTCTGCAACTTCCAGTGTCGCTAGAGCAAAGGCCTATTCGCAGCCCACCCACATCTTTGAGATAGAGGGCATACAGAGAAGACCGCGTTCTACTGCAATGTTTGCTGTTTTCCTTATCACATAGGAGCAAATTGCGTGCAAAATGAAAGCAGCCTCGTATTCCCTCATGGCATGTCTCCTCAGTGCACGGTGGATTGTTTCTGTGGCAGAGTTTGTCATGAGGCTCTCCTGCAGCAGTTTCTGACACTTTACAACAAAGGCGTCTTCAGGGCCTTGCTAGTGAAGAGATGAGGTGGCTCTCTGCGCCCTCAGGAAACAAGGCCCTCCTGGAGTATTACAAACCTGTGGAGAAAACCGCCAACAACGAGAGGCTGTCTTCTGTGCACTTGAATGCAGAAGTCCCTCAACACACAGCACATCACACCGAGAACATAACTGCCCACCATACACATGAACCACGGTTCTCAGAGTGAACACAACACACCCAGTGAGGCACACTGACCAAGCTTGACCACACACAGTACACACATCACAAATTACACTCCTTACTCAAAGAGCCAGCCACACACACAACCTGTCAAACACAACCGCGAACATAGAAACCAACATGCAAAACACACACCGTCGACAACAGAAAGAACACAAAAATTATGCAACACACATTTCACACACTACACACATCACTCCAAACACACATAAAACAGACAGCACACACAGCCTCACAGAATGCACAATGCCAAACACACAACATATACACAAAGATATCAGTCCTAACACACAGTGTCTCACTCAACAAGCAAAACACACAGACCACAGAACACACAGAGTAGAATACACACAACACAAACACAACTCACAGAACCACACATCACACGACACACACAAGCATCCGGCACAGAAAGTATCACAACTCATAACACACACAACACTCCCAAATCCATAGGCAAAACACATATAACCAACAAAGACAAGTAGCACACATTTCACACACTACCCACTGCACACACAATCGCGCACAGACACACCACACATACATCCTCACACAGGAGCACAACGCACTACACACACGCAACACAGAAACACGCAACACAACAGACACAATAAACACACCACACCCTTGAAGGCACATAAGTACTGCTCACAATGCACACGAAAACCATTGCACAGACCACATACTGTATGCAAGAGATGTACAAAACAAGCACAGCCACACACAGTCAACACATCTTACATCATGTGCATAACTCAAACAGCCAAACACACACACAGCCTCTCTCACACAACACACAAAACACAACCACACACACAAAACTGACACAACACATACAAATGCACACAAAACTGACGAAACGCGTGCAACACACATAGCACACTGCACACAACACGCACAACCACAATCTAATCATAGAGAACACATGCATCCCCACGCGCACACAGCACGAACGAAAACACACCCACACACAACATACACATGCACACAACACACCCAACACAAGGCGAACCCATCATTACACACAATGCTGAAATGACACAGCCCACGCCACATCTACCCAGTATGTCACACGCAGAAAGCCTAAAGGCAGCACTCACACCACCCAGAACACAGCACATAACAACAAACAAGAGAATTTATAAGACTCGGAAACCACATTGCGAGCTGAATTTGTTGTATGCGGGTATTTTCCTGACAGCCAGGCTTCCTCAGCAAAACCTCACGTTAATGGCCTCACAAATGAGCTCCCGACACTCAGCAAAAGATATCTCTACAGAGCAGACTTCACTCATGCGCTTAGAGTGCAGTCACACAGGACTGACACGGAAAACACATTGCCTGCTGAAATCGTTGTATGCGGGTATTTTCCTGATGGCCAGTCTTCCTCAGCAAAACCTCACGTTAATGGCCACACAAATGAGCACCCAACACCTAGCAAAAGAGAGCTCTACGCAGCAGACCCCTTTCAGGCGCTTAGAGAGCGGGCACACATTCCAGACACGGAAACCACATTGCGAGCTGAATTCGGTGTATGCGGGCATTTTCCTGATGGCCAGGCTTCGTCAACAAAGCCTCACATTAAGGTTCACCTAAATGAGCACACGACACTCAGCAAAAGAGAGCTGTACACAGAAATCCTCTTTCCGGCGCTTAGAGAGCAGGCACACATTACAGACACAGAAACCACAATGCGAGCTGAATTCGTTGTATGCGGGCATTTTCCTGATGGCCAGGCTTCGTCAACAAAGCCTCACGTTAATGTTCACCGAAATGAGCACACGACACTCAGCAAAAGAGAGCTCTACACAGAAATCCTCTTTCAGGTGCTTAGAGTGCAGGCACACAGGACAGACACGGAAACCACATTGCAAGTTCAATTCGTTGTATGCGGGTATTTTCCTGATGGCCAGGCTTCCTCAGCAAAGCCTCACGTTCATGGCCACACAGACATGGTTGAAAGCACATTGAAAGCCCTGTTTCAGCCTCCACTGCCAGGGCTTCAATGATTCCTTGAGTGGGCCATCCTGCAGTGCTTTCTTTCAGTCACATAAGCTGAATCCAAAGCTGACTTGCCTCCACTGCTGTCACTACAATGCATCATCTTCTGCAACTTCCAGTGTCGCTAGAGCAAAGGCCTATTCGCAGCCCACCCACATCTTTGAGATAGAGGGCTTACAGAGAAGACCGCGTTCTACTGCAATGTTTGCTGTTTTCCTTATCACATAGGAGCAAATTGCGTGCAAAATGAAAGCAGCCTCGTATTCCCTCACGGAGTGTCTCCTCAGTGCATGGTGGATTGTTTCTGCGGCAGAGTTTGTCATGAGGCTCTCCTGCAGCAGTTTCTGACACTTTACAACAAAGGCGTCTTCAGGGCCTTGCTAGTGAAGAGATGAGGTGGCTCTCTGCGCCCTCAGGAAACAAGGCCCTCCTGGAGTATTACAAACCTGTGGAGAAAACCGCCAACAACGAGAGGCTGTCTTCTGTGCACTTGAATGCAGAAGTCCCTCAACACACAGCACATCACACCGAGAACATAACTGCCCACCATACACATGAACCACGGTTCTCAGAGTGAACACAACACACCCAGTGAGGCACACTGACCAAGCTTGACCACACACAGTACACACATCACAAATTACACTCCTTACTCAAAGAGCCAGCCACACACACAACCTGTCAAACACAACCGCGAACATAGAAACCAACATGCAAAACACACACCGTCGACAACAGAAAGAACACAAAAATTATGCAACACACATTTCACACACTACACACATCACTCCAAACACACATAAAACAGACAGCACACACAGCCTCACAGAATGCACAATGCCAAACACACAACATATACACAAAGATATCAGTCCTAACACACAGTGTCTCACTCAACAAGCAAAACACACAGACCACAGAACACACAGAGTAGAATACACAAAACACAAACACAACTCACAGAACCACACATCACACGACACACACAAGCATCCGGCACAGAAAGTATCACAACTCATAACACACACAACACTCCCAAATCCATAGGCAAAACACATATAACCAACAAAGACAAGTAGCACACATTTCACACACTACCCACTGCACACACAATCGCGCACAGACACACCACACATACATCCTCACACAGGAGCACAACGCACTACACACACGCAACACAGAAACACGCAACACAACAGACACAATAAACACACGACACCCTTGAAGGCACATAAGTACTGCTCACAATGCACACGAAAACCATTGCACAGACCACATACTGTATGCAAGAGATGTACAAAACAAGCACAGCCACACACAGTCAACACATCTTACATCATGTGCATAACTCAAACAGCCAAACACACACACAGCCTCTCTCACACAACACACAAAACACAACCACACACACAAAACTGACACAACACATACAAATGCACACAAAACTGACGAAACGCGTGCAACACACATAGCACACTGCACACAACACGCACAACCACAATCTAATCATAGAGAACACATGCATCCCCACGCGCACACAGCACGAACGAAAACACACCCACACACAACATACACATGCACACAACACACCCGACACAAGGCGAACCCATCATTACACACAATGCTGAAATGACACAGCCCACGCCACATCTACCCAGTATGTCACACGCAGAAAGCCTAAAGGCAGCACTCACACCACCCAGAACACAGCACATAACAACAAACAAGAGAATTTATAAGACTCGGAAACCACATTGCGAGCTGAATTTGTTGTATGCGGGTATTTTCCTGACAGCCAGGCTTCCTCAGCAAAACCTCACGTTAATGGCCTCACAAATGAGCTCCCGACACTCAGCAAAAGATATCTCTACAGAGCAGACTTCACTCATGCGCTTAGAGTGCAGTCACACAGGACTGACACGGAAAACACATTGCCTGCTGAAATCGTTGTATGCGGGTATTTTCCTGATGGCCAGTCTTCCTCAGCAAAACCTCACGTTAATGGCCACACAAATGAGCACCCAACACCTAGCAAAAGAGAGCTCTACGCAGCAGACCCCTTTCAGGCGCTTAGAGAGCGGGCACACATTCCAGACACGGAAACCACATTGCGAGCTGAATTCGGTGTATGCGGGCATTTTCCTGATGGCCAGGCTTCGTCAACAAAGCCTCACGTTAATGTTCACCTAAATGAGCACACGACACTCAGCAAAAGAGAGCTGTACACAGAAATCCTCTTTCCGGCGCTTAGAGAGCAGGCACACATTACAGACACAGAAACCACAATGCGAGCTGAATTCGTTGTATGCGGGCATTTTCCTGATGGCCAGGCTTCGTCAACAAAGCCTCACGTTAATGTTCACCTAAATGAGCACACGACACTCAGCAAAAGAGAGCTCTACACAGAAATCCTCTTTCAGGTGCTTAGAGTGCAGGCACACAGGACAGACACGGAAACCACATTGCAAGTTCAATTCGTTGTATGCGGGTATTTTCCTGATGGCCAGGCTTCCTCAGCAAAGCCTCACGTTCATGGCCACACAGACATGGTTGAAAGCACATTGAAAGCCCTGTTTCAGCCTCCACTGCCAGGGCTTCAATGATTCCTTGAGTGGGCCATCCTGCAGTGCTTTCTTTCAGTCACATAAGCTGAATCCAAAGCTGACTTGCCTCCACTGCTGTCACTACAATGCATCATCTTCTGCAACTTCCAGTGTCGCTAGAGCAAAGGCCTATTCGCAGCCCACCCACATCTTTGAGATAGAGGGCTTACAGAGAAGACCGCGTTCTACTGCAATGTTTGCTGTTTTCCTTATCACATAGGAGCAAATTGCGTGCAAAATGAAAGCAGCCTCGTATTCCCTCATGGAGTGTCTCCTCAGTGCATGGTGGATTGTTTCTGCGGCAGAGTTTGTCATGAGGCTCTCCTGCAGCAGTTTCTGACACTTTACAACAAAGGCGTCTTCAGGGCCTTGCTAGTGAAGAGATGAGGTGGCTCTCTGCGCCCTCAGGAAACAAGGCCCTCCTGGAGTATTACAAACCTGTGGAGAAAACCGCCAACAACGAGAGGCTGTCTTCTGTGCACTTGAATGCAGAAGTCCCTCAACACACAGCACATCACACCGAGAACATAACTGCCCACCATACACATGAACCACGGTTCTCAGAGTGAACACAACACACCCAGTGAGGCACACTGACCAAGCTTGACCACACACAGTACACACATCACAAATTACATACCTTACTCAAAGAGCCAGCCACACACACAACCTGTCAAACACAACCGCGAACATAGAAACCAACATGCAAAACACACAGCGTCGACAACAGAAAGAACACAAAAATTATGCAACACACATTCCACACACTACACACATCACTCCAAACACACATAAAACAGACAGCACACACAGCCTCACAGAATGCACAATGCCAAACACACAACATATACACAAAGATATCAGTCCTAACACACAGTGTCTCACTCAACAAGCAAAACACACAGACCACAGAACACACAGAGTAGAATACACACAACACAAACACAACTCACAGAACCACACATCACACGACACACACAAGCATCCGGCACAGAAAGTATCACAACTCATAACACACACAACACTCCCAAATCCATAGGCAAAACACATATAACCAACAAAGACAAGTAGCACACATTTCACACACTACCCACTGCACACACAATCGCGCACAGACACACCACACATACATCCTCACACAGGAGCACAACGCACTACACACACGCAACACAGAAACACGCAACACAACAGACACAATAAACACACGACACCCTTGAAGGCACATAAGTACTGCTCACAATGCACACGAAAACCATTGCACAGACCACATACTGTATGCAAGAGATGTACAAAACAAGCACAGCCACACACAGTCAACACATCTTACATCATGTGCATAACTCAAACAGCCAAACACACACACAGCCTCTCTCACACAACACACAAAACACAACCACACACACAAAACTGACACAACACATACAAATGCACACAAAACTGACGAAACGCGTGCAACACACATAGCACACTGCACACAACACGCACAACCACAATCTAATCATAGAGAACACATGCATCCCCACGCGCACACAGCACGAACGAAAACACACCCACACACAACATACACATGCACACAACACACCCAACACAAGGCGAACCCATCATTACACACAATGGTGAAATGACACAGCCCACGCCACATCTACCCAGTATGTCACACGCAGAAAGCCTAAAGGCAGCACTCACACCACCCAGAACACAGCACATAACAACAAACAAGAGAATTTATAAGACTCGGAAACCACATTGCGAGCTGAATTTGTTGTATGCGGGTATTTTCCTGACAGCCAGGCTTCCTCAGCAAAACCTCACGTTAATGGCCTCACAAATGAGCTCCCGACACTCAGCAAAAGATATCTCTACAGAGCAGACTTCACTCATGCGCTTAGAGTGCAGTCACACAGGACTGACACGGAAAACACATTGCCTGCTGAAATCGTTGTATGCGGGTATTTTCCTGATGGCCAGTCTTCCTCAGCAAAACCTCACGTTAATGGCCACACAAATGAGCACCCAACACCTAGCAAAAGAGAGCTCTACGCAGCAGACCCCTTTCAGGCGCTTAGAGAGCGGGCACACATTCCAGACACGGAAACCACATTGCGAGCTGAATTCGGTGTATGCGGGCATTTTCCTGATGGCCAGGCTTCGTCAACAAAGCCTCACGTTAATGTTCACCTAAATGAGCACACGACACTCAGCAAAAGAGAGCTGTACACAGAAATCCTCTTTCCGGCGCTTAGAGAGCAGGCACACATTACAGACACAGAAACCACAATGCGAGCTGAATTCGTTGTATGCGGGCATTTTCCTGATGGCCAGGCTTCGTCAACAAAGCCTCACGTTAATGTTCACCGAAATGAGCACACGACACTCAGCAAAAGAGAGCTCTACACAGAAATCCTCTTTCAGGTGCTTAGAGTGCAGGCACACAGGACAGACACGGAAACCACATTGCAAGTTCAATTTGTTGTATGCGGGTATTTTCCTGATGGCCAGGCTTCCTCAGCAAAGCCTCACGTTCATGGCCACACAGACATGGTTGAAAGCACATTGAAAGCCCTGTTTCAGCCTCCACTGCCAGGGCTTCAATGATTCCTTGAGTGGGCCATCCTGCAGTGCTTTCTTTCAGTCACATAAGCTGAATCCAAAGCTGACTTGCCTCCACTGCTGTCACTACAATGCATCATCTTCTGCAACTTCCAGTGTCGCTAGAGCAAAGGCCTATTCGCAGCCCACCCACATCTTTGAGATAGAGGGCTTACAGAGAAGACCGCGTTCTACTGCAATGTTTGCTGTTTTCCTTATCACATAGGAGCAAATTGCGTGCAAAATGAAAGCAGCCTCGTATTCCCTCATGGAGTGTCTCCTCAGTGCATGGTGGATTGTTTCTGCGGCAGAGTTTGTCATGAGGCTCTCCTGCAGCAGTTTCTGACACTTTACAACAAAGGCGTCTTCAGGGCCTTGCTAGTGAAGAGATGAGGTGGCTCTCTGCGCCCTCAGGAAACAAGGCCCTCCTGGAGTATTACAAACCTGTGGAGAAAACCGCCAACAACGAGAGGCTGTCTTCTGTGCACTTGAATGCAGAAGTCCCTCAACACACAGCACATCACACCGAGAACATAACTGCCCACCATACACATGAACCACGGTTCTCAGAGTGAACACAACACACCCAGTGAGGCACACTGACCAAGCTTGACCACACACAGTACACACATCACAAATTACACTCCTTACTCAAAGAGCCAGCCACACACACAACCTGTCAAACACAACCGCGAACATAGAAACCAACATGCAAAACACACACCGTCGACAACAGAAAGAACACAAAAATTATGCAACACACATTTCACACACTACACACATCACTCCAAACACACATAAAACAGACAGCACACACAGCCTCACAGAATGCACAATGCCAAACACACAACATATACACAAAGATATCAGTCCTAACACACAGTGTCTCACTCAACAAGCAAAACACACAGACCACAGAACACACAGAGTAGAATACACACAACACAAACACAACTCACAGAACCACACATCACACGACACACACAAGCATCCGGCACAGAAAGTATCACAACTCATAACACACACAACACTCCCAAATCCATAGGCAAAACACATATAACCAACAAAGACAAGTAGCACACATTTCACACACTACCCACTGCACACACAATCGCGCACAGACACACCACACATACATCCTCACACAGGAGCACAACGCACTACACACACGCAACACAGAAACACGCAACACAACAGACACAATAAACACACCACACCCTTGAAGGCACATAAGTACTGCTCACAATGCACACGAAAACCATTGCACAGACCACATACTGTATGCAAGAGATGTACAAAACAAGCACAGCCACACACAGTCAACACATCTTACATCATGTGCATAACTCAAACAGCCAAACACACACACAGCCTCTCTCACACAACACACAAAACACAACCACACACACAAAACTGACACAACACATACAAATGCACACAAAACTGACGAAACGCGTGCAACACACATAGCACACTGCACACAACACGCACAACCACAATCTAATCATAGAGAACACATGCATCCCCACGCGCACACAGCACGAACGAAAACACACCCACACACAACATACACATGCACACAACACACCCAACACAAGGCGAACCCATCATTACACACAATGCTGAAATGACACAGCCCACGCCACATCTACCCAGTATGTCACACGCAGAAAGCCTAAAGGCAGCACTCACACCACCCAGAACACAGCACATAACAACAAACAAGAGAATTTATAAGACTCGGAAACCACATTGCGAGCTGAATTTGTTGTATGCGGGTATTTTCCTGACAGCCAGGCTTCCTCAGCAAAACCTCACGTTAATGGCCTCACAAATGAGCTCCCGACACTCAGCAAAAGATATCTCTACAGAGCAGACTTCACTCATGCGCTTAGAGTGCAGTCACACAGGACTGACACGGAAAACACATTGCCTGCTGAAATCGTTGTATGCGGGTATTTTCCTGATGGCCAGTCTTCCTCAGCAAAACCTCACGTTAATGGCCACACAAATGAGCACCCAACACCTAGCAAAAGAGAGCTCTACGCAGCAGACCCCTTTCAGGCGCTTAGAGAGCGGGCACACATTCCAGACACGGAAACCACATTGCGAGCTGAATTCGGTGTATGCGGGCATTTTCCTGATGGCCAGGCTTCGTCAACAAAGCCTCACGTTAAGGTTCACCTAAATGAGCACACGACACTCAGCAAAAGAGAGCTGTACACAGAAATCCTCTTTCCGGCGCTTAGAGAGCAGGCACACATTACAGACACAGAAACCACAATGCGAGCTGAATTCGTTGTATGCGGGCATTTTCCTGATGGCCAGGCTTCGTCAACAAAGCCTCACGTTAATGTTCACCGAAATGAGCACACGACACTCAGCAAAAGAGAGCTCTACACAGAAATCCTCTTTCAGGTGCTTAGAGTGCAGGCACACAGGACAGACACGGAAACCACATTGCAAGTTCAATTCGTTGTATGCGGGTATTTTCCTGATGGCCAGGCTTCCTCAGCAAAGCCTCACGTTCATGGCCACACAGACATGGTTGAAAGCACATTGAAAGCCCTGTTTCAGCCTCCACTGCCAGGGCTTCAATGATTCCTTGAGTGGGCCATCCTGCAGTGCTTTCTTTCAGTCACATAAGCTGAATCCAAAGCTGACTTGCCTCCACTGCTGTCACTACAATGCATCATCTTCTGCAACTTCCAGTGTCGCTAGAGCAAAGGCCTATTCGCAGCCCACCCACATCTTTGAGATAGAGGGCATACAGAGAAGACCGCGTTCTACTGCAATGTTTGCTGTTTTCCTTATCACATAGGAGCAAATTGCGTGCAAAATGAAAGCAGCCTCGTATTCCCTCATGGCATGTCTCCTCAGTGCACGGTGGATTGTTTCTGTGGCAGAGTTTGTCATGAGGCTCTCCTGCAGCAGTTTCTGACACTTTACAACAAAGGCGTCTTCAGGGCCTTGCTAGTGAAGAGATGAGGTGGCTCTCTGCGCCCTCAGGAAACAAGGCCCTCCTGGAGTATTACAAACCTGTGGAGAAAACCGCCAACAACGAGAGGCTGTCTTCTGTGCACTTGAATGCAGAAGTCCCTCAACACACAGCACATCACACCGAGAACATAACTGCCCACCATACACATGAACCACGGTTCTCAGAGTGAACACAACACACCCAGTGAGGCACACTGACCAAGCTTGACCACACACAGTACACACATCACAAATTACACTCCTTACTCAAAGAGCCAAGCACAAACAAAACCTTTCAAACACAACCCCGAACATAGAAACCAACATGCAAAACAAACACCGTCTACAAAAGAAAAAACAAAAAAAATATGCAACACACCTTTCACACACTACACACATCACTCCCAACACACATAAAACAGACAGCACACACAGCCTCACAGAATGCACAATGCCAAACACACAACATATACACAAAGATATCAGTCCTAACACACAGTGTCTCACTCAACAAGCAAAACACACAGACCACAGAACACACAGAGTAGAATACACACAACACAAACACAACTCACAGAACCACACATCACACGACACACACAAGCATCCGGCACAGAAAGTATCACAACTCATAACACACACAACACTCCCAAATCCATAGGCAAAACACATATAACCAACAAAGACAAGTAGCACACATTTCACACACTACCCACTGCACACACAATCGCGCACAGACACACCACACATACATCCTCACACAGGAGCACAACGCACTACACACACGCAACACAGAAACACGCAACACAACAGACACAATAAACACACCACACCCTTGAAGGCACATAAGTACTGCTCACAATGCACACGAAAACCATTGCACAGACCACATACTGTATGCAAGAGATGTACAAAACAAGCACAGCCACACACAGTCAACACATCTTACATCATGTGCATAACTCAAACAGCCAAACACACACACAGCCTCTCTCACACAACACACAAAACACAACCACACACACAAAACTGACACAACACATACAAATGCACACAAAACTGACGAAACGCGTGCAACACACATAGCACACTGCACACAACACGCACAACCACAATCTAATCATAGAGAACACATGCATCCCCACGCGCACACAGCACGAACGAAAACACACCCACACACAACATACACATGCACACAACACACCCAACACAAGGCGAACCCATCATTACACACAATGCTGAAATGACACAGCCCACGCCACATCTACCCAGTATGTCACACGCAGAAAGCCTAAAGGCAGCACTCACACCACCCAGAACACAGCACATAACAACAAACAAGAGAATTTATAAGACTCGGAAACCACATTGCGAGCTGAATTTGTTGTATGCGGGTATTTTCCTGACAGCCAGGCTTCCTCAGCAAAACCTCACGTTAATGGCCTCACAAATGAGCTCCCGACACTCAGCAAAAGATATCTCTACAGAGCAGACTTCACTCATGCGCTTAGAGTGCAGTCACACAGGACTGACACGGAAAACACATTGCCTGCTGAAATCGTTGTATGCGGGTATTTTCCTGATGGCCAGTCTTCCTCAGCAAAACCTCACGTTAATGGCCACACAAATGAGCACCCAACACCTAGCAAAAGAGAGCTCTACGCAGCAGACCCCTTTCAGGCGCTTAGAGAGCGGGCACACATTCCAGACACGGAAACCACGTTGCGAGCTGAATTCGGTGTATGCGGGCATTTTCCTGATGGCCAGGCTTCGTCAACAAAGCCTCACGTTAATGTTCACCTAAATGAGCACACGACACTCAGCAAAAGAGAGCTGTACACAGAAATCCTCTTTCCGGCGCTTAGAGAGCAGGCACACATTACAGACACAGAAACCACAATGCGAGCTGAATTCGTTGTATGCGGGCATTTTCCTGATGGCCAGGCTTCGTCAACAAAGCCTCACGTTAATGTTCACCTAAATGAGCACACGACACTCAGCAAAAGAGAGCTCTACACAGAAATCCTCTTTCAGGTGCTTAGAGTGCAGGCACACAGGACAGACACGGAAACCACATTGCAAGTTCAATTCGTTGTATGCGGGTATTTTCCTGATGGCCAGGCTTCCTCAGCAAAGCCTCACGTTCATGGCCACACAGACATGGTTGAAAGCACATTGAAAGCCCTGTTTCAGCCTCCACTGCCAGGGCTTCAATGATTCCTTGAGTGGGCCATCCTGCAGTGCTTTCTTTCAGTCACATAAGCTGAATCCAAAGCTGACTTGCCTCCACTGCTGTCACTACAATGCATCATCTTCTGCAACTTCCAGTGTCGCTAGAGCAAAGGCCTATTCGCAGCCCACCCACATCTTTGAGATAGAGGGCTTACAGAGAAGACCGCGTTCTACTGCAATGTTTGCTGTTTTCCTTATCACATAGGAGCAAATTGCGTGCAAAATGAAAGCAGCCTCGTATTCCCTCACGGAGTGTCTCCTCAGTGCATGGTGGATTGTTTCTGCGGCAGAGTTTGTCATGAGGCTCTCCTGCAGCAGTTTCTGACACTTTACAACAAAGGCGTCTTCAGGGCCTTGCTAGTGAAGAGATGAGGTGGCTCTCTGCGCCCTCAGGAAACAAGGCCCTCCTGGAGTATTACAAACCTGTGGAGAAAACCGCCAACAACGAGAGGCTGTCTTCTGTGCACTTGAATGCAGAAGTCCCTCAACACACAGCACATCACACCGAGAACATAACTGCCCACCATACACATGAACCACGGTTCTCAGAGTGAACACAACACACCCAGTGAGGCACACTGACCAAGCTTGACCACACACAGTACACACATCACAAATTACACTCCTTACTCAAAGAGCCAGCCACACACACAACCTGTCAAACACAACCGCGAACATAGAAACCAACATGCAAAACACACACCGTCGACAACAGAAAGAACACAAAAATTATGCAACACACATTTCACACACTACACACATCACTCCAAACACACATAAAACAGACAGCACACACAGCCTCACAGAATGCACAATGCCAAACACACAACATATACACAAAGATATCAGTCCTAACACACAGTGTCTCACTCAACAAGCAAAACACACAGACCACAGAACACACAGAGTAGAATACACACAACACAAACACAACTCACAGAACCACACATCACACGACACACACAAGCATCCGGCACAGAAAGTATCACAACTCATAACACACACAACACTCCCAAATCCATAGGCAAAACACATATAACCAACAAAGACAAGTAGCACACATTTCACACACTACCCACTGCACACACAATCGCGCACAGACACACCACACATACATCCTCACACAGGAGCACAACGCACTACACACACGCAACACAGAAACACGCAACACAACAGACACAATAAACACACGACACCCTTGAAGGCACATAAGTACTGCTCACAATGCACACGAAAACCATTGCACAGACCACATACTGTATGCAAGAGATGTACAAAACAAGCACAGCCACACACAGTCAACACATCTTACATCATGTGCATAACTCAAACAGCCAAACACACACACAGCCTCTCTCACACAACACACAAAACACAACCACACACACAAAACTGACACAACACATACAAATGCACACAAAACTGACGAAACGCGTGCAACACACATAGCACACTGCACACAACACGCACAACCACAATCTAATCATAGAGAACACATGCATCCCCACGCGCACACAGCACGAACGAAAACACACCCACACACAACATACACATGCACACAACACACCCAACACAAGGCGAACCCATCATTACACACAATGCTGAAATGACACAGCCCACGCCACATCTACCCAGTATGTCACACGCAGAAAGCCTAAAGGCAGCACTCACACCACCCAGAACACAGCACATAACAACAAACAAGAGAATTTATAAGACTCGGAAACCACATTGCGAGCTGAATTTGTTGTATGCGGGTATTTTCCTGACAGCCAGGCTTCCTCAGCAAAACCTCACGTTAATGGCCTCACAAATGAGCTCCCGACACTCAGCAAAAGATATCTCTACAGAGCAGACTTCACTCATGCGCTTAGAGTGCAGTCACACAGGACTGACACGGAAAACACATTGCCTGCTGAAATCGTTGTATGCGGGTATTTTCCTGATGGCCAGTCTTCCTCAGCAAAACCTCACGTTAATGGCCACACAAATGAGCACCCAACACCTAGCAAAAGAGAGCTCTACGCAGCAGACCCCTTTCAGGCGCTTAGAGAGCGGGCACACATTCCAGACACGGAAACCACATTGCGAGCTGAATTCGGTGTATGCGGGCATTTTCCTGATGGCCAGGCTTCGTCAACAAAGCCTCACGTTAATGTTCACCTAAATGAGCACACGACACTCAGCAAAAGAGAGCTGTACACAGAAATCCTCTTTCCGGCGCTTAGAGAGCAGGCACACATTACAGACACAGAAACCACAATGCGAGCTGAATTCGTTGTATGCGGGCATTTTCCTGATGGCCAGGCTTCGTCAACAAAGCCTCACGTTAATGTTCACCTAAATGAGCACACGACACTCAGCAAAAGAGAGCTCTACACAGAAATCCTCTTTCAGGTGCTTAGAGTGCAGGCACACAGGACAGACACGGAAACCACATTGCAAGTTCAATTTGTTGTATGCGGGTATTTTCCTGATGGCCAGGCTTCCTCAGCAAAGCCTCACGTTCATGGCCACACAGACATGGTTGAAAGCACATTGAAAGCCCTGTTTCAGCCTCCACTGCCAGGGCTTCAATGATTCCTTGAGTGGGCCATCCTGCAGTGCTTTCTTTCAGTCACATAAGCTGAATCCAAAGCTGACTTGCCTCCACTGCTGTCACTACAATGCATCATCTTCTGCAACTTCCAGTGTCGCTAGAGCAAAGGCCTATTCGCAGCCCACCCACATCTTTGAGATAGAGGGCTTACAGAGAAGACCGCGTTCTACTGCAATGTTTGCTGTTTTCCTTATCACATAGGAGCAAATTGCGTGCAAAATGAAAGCAGCCTCGTATTCCCTCATGGAGTGTCTCCTCAGTGCATGGTGGATTCTTTCTGCGGCAGAGTTTGTCATGAGGCTCTCCTGCAGCAGTTTCTGACACTTTACAACAAAGGCGTCTTCAGGGCCTTGCTAGTGAAGAGATGAGGTGGCTCTCTGCGCCCTCAGGAAACAAGGCCCTCCTGGAGTATTACAAACCTGTGGAGAAAACCGCCAACAACGAGAGGCTGTCTTCTGTGCACTTGAATGCAGAAGTCCCTCAACACACAGCACATCACACCGAGAACATAACTGCCCACCATACACATGAACCACGGTTCTCAGAGTGAACACAACACACCCAGTGAGGCGCACTGACCAAGCTTGACCACACACAGTACACACATCACAAATTACACTCCTTACTCAAAGAGCCAGCCACACACACAACCTGTCAAACACAACCGCGAACATAGAAACCAACATGCAAAACACACACCGTCGACAACAGAAAGAACACAAAAATTATGCAACACACATTTCACACACTACACACATCACTCCAAACACACATAAAACAGACAGCACACACAGCCTCACAGAATGCACAATGCCAAACACACAACATATACACAAAGATATCAGTCCTAACACACAGTGTCTCACTCAACAAGCAAAACACACAGACCACAGAACACACAGAGTAGAATACACACAACACAAACACAACTCACAGAACCACACATCACACGACACACACAAGCATCCGGCACAGAAATTATCACAACTCATAACACACACAACACTCCCAAATCCATAGGCAAAACACATATAACCAACAAAGACAAGTAGCACACATTTCACACACTACCCACTGCACACACAATCGCGCACAGACACACCACACATACATCCTCACACAGGAGCACAACGCACTACACACACGCAACACAGAAACACGCAACACAACAGACACAATAAACACACCACACCCTTGAAGGCACATAAGTACTGCTCACAATGCACACGAAAACCATTGCACAGACCACATACTGTATGCAAGAGATGTACAAAACAAGCACAGCCACACACAGTCAACACATCTTACATCATGTGCATAACTCAAACAGCCAAACACACACACAGCCTCTCTCACACAACACACAAAACTGACACAACACATACAAATGCACACAAAACTGACGAAACGCGTGCAACACACATAGCACACTGCACACAACACGCACAACCACAATCTAATCATAGAGAACACATGCATCCCCACGCGCACACAGCACGAACGAAAACACACCCACACACAACATACACATGCACACAACACACCCAACACAAGGCGAACCCATCATTACACACAATGCTGAAATGACACAGCCCACGCCACATCTACCCAGTATTTCACACGCAGAAAGCCTAAAGGCAGCACTCACACCACCCAGAACACAGCACATAACAACAAACAAGAGAATTTATAAGACTCGGAAACCACATTGCGAGCTGAATTTGTTGTATGCGGGTATTTTCCTGACAGCCAGGCTTCCTCAGCAAAACCTCACGTTAATGGCCTCACAAATGAGCTCCCGACACTCAGCAAAAGATATCTCTACAGAGCAGACTTCACTCATGCGCTTAGAGTGCAGTCACACAGGACTGACACGGAAAACACATTGCCTGCTGAAATCGTTGTATGCGGGTATTTTCCTGATGGCCAGTCTTCCTCAGCAAAACCTCACGTTAATGGGCACACAAATGAGCACCCAACACCTAGCAAAAGAGAGCTCTACGCAGCAGACCTCTTTCAGGCGCTTAGAGAGCGGGCACACATTCCAGACACGGAAACCACATTGCGAGCTGAATTCGGTGTATGCGGGCATTTTCCTGAAGGCCAGGCTTCGTCAACAAAGCCTCACGTTAATGTTCACCTAAATGAGCACACGACACTCAGCAAAAGAGAGCTGTACACAGAAATCCTCTTTCCGGCGCTTAGAGAGCAGGCACACATTACAGACACAGAAACCACAATGCGAGCTGAATTCGTTGTATGCGGGCATTTTCCTGATGGCCAGGCTTCGTCAACAAAGCCTCACGTTAATGTTCACCGAAATGAGCACACGACACTCAGCAAAAGAGAGCTCTACACAGAAATCCTCTTTCAGGTGCTTAGAGTGCAGGCACACAGGACAGACACGGAAACCACATTGCAAGTTCAATTCGTTGTATGCGGGTATTTTCCTGATGGCCAGGATTCCTCAGCAAAGCCTCACGTTCATGGCCACACAGACATGGTTGAAAGCACATTGAAAGCCCTGTTTCAGCCTCCACTGCAAGGGCTTCAATGATTCCTTGAGTGGGCCATCCTGCAGTGCTTTCTTTCAGTCACATAAGCTGAATCCAAAGCTGACTTGCCTCCACTGCTGTCACTACAATGCATCATCTTCTGCAACTTCCAGTGTCGCTAGAGCAAAGGCCTATTCGCAGCCCACCCACATCTTTGAGATAGAGGGCTTACAGAGAAGACCGCGTTCTACTGCAATGTTTGCTGTTTTCCTTATCACATATGAGCAAATTGCGTGCAAAATGAAAGCAGCCTCGTATTCCCTCATGGAGTGTCTCCTCAGTGCATGGTGGATTGTTTCTGCGGCAGAGTTTGTCATGAGGCTCTCCTGCAGCAGTTTCTGACACTTTACAACAAAGGCGTCTTCAGGGCCTTGCTAGTGAAGAGATGAGGTGGCTCTCTGCGCCCTCAGGAAACAAGGCCCTCCTGGAGTATTACAAACCTGTGGAGAAAACCGCCAACAACGAGAGGCTGTCTTCTGTGCACTTGAATGCAGAAGTCCCTCAACACACAGCACATCACACCGAGAACATAACTGCCCACCATACACATGAACCACGGTTCTCAGAGTGAACACAACACACCCAGTGAGGCACACTGACCAAGCTTGACCACACACAGTACACACATCACAAATTACACTCCTTACTCAAAGAGCCAGCCACACACACAACCTGTCAAACACAACCGCGAACATAGAAACCAACATGCAAAACACACACCGTCGACAACAGTAAGAACACAAAAATTATGCAACACACATTTCACACACTACACACATCACTCCAAACACACATAAAACAGACAGCACACACAGCCTCACAGAATGCACAATGCCAAACACACAACATATACACAAAGATATCAGTCCTAACACACAGTGTCTCACTCAACAAGCAAAACACACAGACCACAGAACACACAGAGTAGAATACACACAACACAAACACAACTCACAGAACCACACATCACACGACACACACAAGCATCCCGCACAGAAAGTATCACAACTCATAACACACACAACACTCCCAAATCCATAGGCAAAACACATATAACCAACAAAGACAAGTAGCACACATTTCACACACTACCCACTGCACACACAATCGCGCACAGACACACCACACATACATCCTCACACAGGAGCACAACGCACTACACACACGCAACACAGAAACACGCAACACAACAGACACAATAAACACACCACACCCTTGAAGGCACATAAGTACTGCTCACAATGCACACGAAAACCATTGCACAGACCACATACTGTATGCAAGAGATGTACAAAACAAGCACAGCCACACACAGTCAACACATCTTACATCATGTGCATAACTCAAACAGCCAAACACACACACAGCCTCTCTCACACAACACACAAAACACAACCACACACACAAAACTGACACAACACATACAAATGCACACAAAACTGACGAAACGCGTGCAACACACATAGCACACTGCACACAACACGCACAACCACAATCTAATCATAGAGAACACATGCATCCCCACGCGCACACAGCACGAACGAAAACACACCCACACACAACATACACATGCACACAACACACCCAACACAAGGCGAACCCATCATTACACACAATGCTGAAATGACACAGCCCACGCCACATCTACCCAGTATGTCACACGCAGAAAGCCTAAAGGCAGCACTCACACCACCCAGAACACAGCACATAACAACAAACAAGAGAATTTATAAGACTCGGAAACCACATTGCGAGCTGAATTTGTTGTATGCGGGTATTTTCCTGACAGCCAGGCTTCCTCAGCAAAACCTCACGTTAATGGCCTCACAAATGAGCTCCCGACACTCAGCAAAAGATATCTCTACAGAGCAGACTTCACTCATGCGCTTAGAGTGCAGTCACACAGGACTGACACGGAAAACACATTGCCTGCTGAAATCGTTGTATGCGGGTATTTTCCTGATGGCCAGTCTTCCTCAGCAAAACCTCACGTTAATGGCCACACAAATGAGCACCCAACACCTAGCAAAAGAGAGCTCTACGCAGCAGACCCCTTTCAGGCGCTTAGAGAGCGGGCACACATTCCAGACACGGAAACCACATTGCGAGCTGAATTCGGTGTATGCGGGCATTTTCCTGATGGCCAGGCTTCGTCAACAAAGCCTCACGTTAATGTTCACCTAAATGAGCACACGACACTCAGCCAAAGAGAGCTGTACACAGAAATCCTCTTTCCGGCGCTTAGAGAGCAGGCACACATTACAGACACAGAAACCACAATGCGAGCTGAATTCGTTGTATGCGGGCATTTTCCTGATGGCCAGGCTTCGTCAACAAAGCCTCACGTTAATGTTCACCTAAATGAGCACACGACACTCAGCAAAAGAGAGCTCTACACAGAAATCCTCTTTCAGGTGCTTAGAGTGCAGGCACACAGGGAAGACACGGAAACCACATTGCAAGTTCAATTCGTTGTATGCGGGTATTTTCCTGATGGCCAGGATTACTCAGCATAACCTCACGTGAATGGCCACAAGAATGAGCACCCGACACTGAGCAAAAGACATCTCTACAGAGCAGACTTCACTCATGCACTTAGAGTGCAGTCACACAGGACAGACACGGAATCCACATTGCGAGCTGAATTCGGTGTATGCGGTTCTTTACCTGACGGCCAGGCTTCCTCAGCAAGGCCTCACGTTTCTGGCCACACAAATGAGCACCCGGCTCTCAGCAAAAGACATCTACACCGAGCAGACTTCACTCATGCACTTAGAGTGCAGTCACACAGGACAGACACGGTAACTGCATTGCGAGCTAAATTCTTTGTATGCGGGTATTTTCCTGATGACCAGTCTTCCTCAGTAACACTTCACGTTAATGGCAACGCAAATGAGCACCCGACACTCAGCAAAGGAGAGCTCCACACGGCAGACCACTTTCAGGCGCTTAGAGAGCAGGCACACATTACAGACATGGAAACCACATTGCGAGCTGAATTCGTTGTATGCGGGCATTTTCCTGATGGCCAGGCTTCCTCAACAAAGCCTCACGTTAATGGTCACCCAAATGAGCACACAACACTCAGCTAAAGAGAGCTCTGCAGGGCAAAACCTCTTCCAGGTGCTTAGAGTGCAGGCACACAGGACAGACACGGAAACCACATTGCGAGCTAAATTCGTTGTATGCGGGCATAGTGCCGGACGGCCAGGCTTCCTAGGCAAAGCCTCACGTTCATGGCCACACAGACATGGTTGAAAGCACATTGAAAGCTCTGTTTCAGCCTCCACTGCCAGGGCTTCAATGATTCCTTGAGTGGGCCATCCTGCAGTGCTTTCTTTCAGTCACATAAGCTGAATCCAAAGCTGACTTGCCTCCACTGCTGTCACTACAATGCATCATCTTCTGCAACTTCCAGTGTCGCTAGAGCAAAGGCCTATTCGCAGCCCACCCACATCTTTGAGATAGAGGGCATACAGAGAAGACCGCGTTCTACTGCAATGTTTGCTGTTTTCCTTATCACATAGGAGCAAATTGCGTGCAAAATGAAAGCAGCCTCGTATTCCCTCATGGCATGTCTCCTCAGTGCACGGTGGATTGTTTCTGTGGCAGAGTTTGTCATGAGGCTCTCCTGCAGCAGTTTCTGACACTTTACAACAAAGGCGTCTTCAGGGCCTTGCTAGTGAAGAGATGAGGTGGCTCTCTGCGCCCTCAGGAAACAAGGCCCTCCTGGAGTATTACAAACCTGTGGAGAAAACCGCCAACAACGAGAGGCTGTCTTCTGTGCACTTGAATGCAGAAGTCCCTCAACACACAGCACATCACACCGAGAACATAACTGCCCACCATACACATGAACCACGGTTCTCAGAGTGAACACAACACACCCAGTGAGGCACACTGACCAAGCTTGACCACACACAGTACACACATCACAAATTACACTCCTTACTCAAAGAGCCAGCCACACACACAACCTGTCAAACACAACCGCGAACATAGAAACCAACATGCAAAACACACACCGTCGACAACAGAAAGAACACAAAAATTATGCAACACACATTTCACACACTACACACATCACTCCAAACACACATAAAACAGACAGCACACACAGCCTCACAGAATGCACAATGCCAAACACACAACATATACACAAAGATATCAGTCCTAACACACAGTGTCTCACTCAACAAGCAAAACACACAGACCACAGAACACACAGAGTAGAATACACAAAACACAAACACAACTCACAGAACCACACATCACACGACACACACAAGCATCCGGCACAGAAAGTATCACAACTCATAACACACACAACACTCCCAAATCCATAGGCAAAACACATATAACCAACAAAGACAAGTAGCACACATTTCACACACTACCCACTGCACACACAATCGCGCACAGACACACCACACATACATCCTCACACAGGAGCACAACGCACTACACACACGCAACACAGAAACACGCAACACAACAGACACAATAAACACACCACACCCTTGAAGGCACATAAGTACTGCTCACAATGCACACGAAAACCATTGCACAGACCACATACTGTATGCAAGAGATGTACAAAACAAGCACAGCCACACACAGTCAACACATCTTACATCATGTGCATAACTCAAACAGCCAAACACACACACAGCCTCTCTCACACAACACACAAAACACAACCACACACACAAAACTGACACAACACATACAAATGCACACAAAACTGACGAAACGCGTGCAACACACATAGCACACTGCACACAACACGCACAACCACAATCTAATCATAGAGAACACATGCATCCCCACGCGCACACAGCACGAACGAAAACACACCCACACACAACATACACATGCACACAACACACCCAACACAAGGCGAACCCATCATTACACACAATGCTGAAATGATACAGCCCACGCCACATCTACCCAGTGTCACACGCAGAAAGCCTAAAGGCAGCACTCACACCACCCAGAACACAGCACATAACAACAAACAAGAGAATTTATAAGACTCGGAAACCACATTGCGAGCTGAATTTGTTGTATGCGGGTATTTTCCTGACAGCCAGGCTTCCTCAGCAAAACCTCACGTTAATGGCCTCACAAATGAGCTCCCGACACTCAGCAAAAGATATCTCTACAGAGCAGACTTCACTCATGCGCTTAGAGTGCAGTCACACAGGACTGACACGGAAAACACATTGCCTGCTGAAATCGTTGTATGCGGGTATTTTCCTGATGGCCAGTCTTCCTCAGCAAAACCTCACGTTAATGGCCACACAAATGAGCACCCAACACCTAGCAAAAGAGAGCTCTACGCAGCAGACCCCTTTCAGGCGCTTAGAGAGCGGGCACACATTCCAGACACGGAAACCACATTGCGAGCTGAATTCGGTGTATGCGGGCATTTTCCTGATGGCCAGGCTTCGTCAACAAAGCCTCACGTTAATGTTCACCTAAATGAGCACACGACACTCAGCAAAAGAGAGCTGTACACAGAAATCCTCTTTCCGGCGCTTAGAGAGCAGGCACACATTACAGACACAGAAACCACAATGCGAGCTGAATTCGTTGTATGCGGGCATTTTCCTGATGGCCAGGCTTCGTCAACAAAGCCTCACGTTAATGTTCACCTAAATGAGCACACGACACTCAGCAAAAGAGAGCTCTACACAGAAATCCTCTTTCAGGTGCTTAGAGTGCAGGCACACAGGACAGACACGGAAACCACATTGCAAGTTCAATTCGTTGTATGCGGGTATTTTCCTGATGGCCAGGCTTCCTCAGCAAAGCCTCACGTTCATGGCCACACAGACATGGTTGAAAGCACATTGAAAGCCCTGTTTCAGCCTCCACTGCCAGGGCTTCAATGATTCCTTGAGTGGGCCATCCTGCAGTGCTTTCTTTCAGTCACATAAGCTGAATCCAAAGCTGACTTGCCTCCACTGCTGTCACTACAATGCATCATCTTCTGCAACTTCCAGTGTCGCTAGAGCAAAGGCCTATTCGCAGCCCACCCACATCTTTGAGATAGAGGGCTTACAGAGAAGACCGCGTTCTACTGCAATGTTTGCTGTTTTCCTTATCACATAGGAGCAAATTGCGTGCAAAATGAAAGCAGCCTCGTATTCCCTCATGGAGTGTCTCCTCAGTGCATGGTGGATTGTTTCTGCGGCAGAGTTTGTCATGAGGCTCTCCTGCAGCAGTTTCTGACACTTTACAACAAAGGCGTCTTCAGGGCCTTGCTAGTGAAGAGATGAGGTGGCTCTCTGCGCCCTCAGGAAACAAGGCCCTCCTGGAGTATTACAAACCTGTGGAGAAAACCGCCAACAACGAGAGGCTGTCTTCTGTGCACTTGAATGCAGAAGTCCCTCAACACACAGCACATCACACCGAGAACATAACTGCCCACCATACACATGAACCACGGTTCTCAGAGTGAACACAACACACCCAGTGAGGCACACTGACCAAGCTTGACCACAAACAGTACACACATCACAAATTACACTCCTTACTCAAAGAGCCAGCCACACACACAACCTGTCAAACACAACCGCGAACATAGAAACCAACATGCAAAACACACACCGTCGACAACAGAAAGAACACAAAAATTATGCAACACACATTTCACACACTACACACATCACTCCAAACACACATAAAACAGACAGCACACACAGCCTCACAGAATGCACAATGCCAAACACACAACATATACACAAAGATATCAGTCCTAACACACAGTGTCTCACTCAACAAGCAAAACACACAGACCACAGAACACACAGAGTAGAATACACACAACACAAACACAACTCACAGAACCACACATCACACGACACACACAAGCATCCCGCACAGAAAGTATCACAACTCATAACACACACAACACTCCCAAATCCATAGGCAAAACACATATAACCAAAAAAGACAAGTAGCACACATTTCACACACTACCCACTGCACACACAATCACGCACAGACACACCACACATACATCCTCACACAGGAGCACAACGCACTACACACACGCAACACAGAAACACGCAACACAACAGACACAATAAACACACGACACCCTTGAAGGCACATAAGTACTGCTCACAATGCACACGAAAACCATTGCACAGACCACATACTGTATGCAAGAGATGTACAAAACAAGCACAGCCACACACAGTCAACACATCTTACATCATGTGCATAACTCAAACAGCCAAACACACACACAGCCTCTCTCACACAACACACAAAACACAACCACACACACAAAACTGACACAACACATACAAATGCACACAAAACTGACGAAACGCGTGCAACACACATAGCACACTGCACACAACACGCACAACCACAATCTAATCATAGAGAACACATGCATCCCCACGCGCACACAGCACGAACGAAAACACACCCACACACAACATACACATGCACACAACACACCCAACACAAGGCGAACCCATCATTACACACAATGCTGAAATGACACAGCCCACGCCACATCTACCCAGTATGTCACACGCAGAAAGCCTAAAGGCAGCACTCACACCACCCAGAACACAGCACATAACAACAAACAAGAGAATTTATAAGACTCGGAAACCACATTGCGAGCTGAATTTGTTGTATGCGGGTATTTTCCTGACAGCCATGCTTCCTCAGCAAAACCTCACGTTAATGGCCTCACAAATGAGCTCCCGACACTCAGCAAAAGATATCTCTACAGAGCAGACTTCACTCATGCGCTTAGAGTGCAGTCACACAGGACTGACACGGAAAACACATTGCCTGCTGAAATCGTTGTATGCGGGTATTTTCCTGATGGCCAGTCTTCCTCAGCAAAACCTCACGTTAATGGCCACACAAATGAGCACCCAACACCTAGCAAAAGAGAGCTCTACGCAGCAGACCCCTTTCAGGCGCTTAGAGAGCGGGCACACATTCCAGACACGGAAACCACGTTGCGAGCTGAATTCGGTGTATGCGGGCATTTTCCTGATGGCCAGGCTTCGTCAACAAAGCCTCACGTTAATGTTCACCTAAATGAGCACACGACACTCAGCAAAAGAGAGCTGTACACAGAAATCCTCTTTCCGGCGCTTAGAGAGCAGGCACACATTACAGACACAGAAACCACAATGCGAGCTGAATTCGTTGTATGCGGGCATTTTCCTGATGGCCAGGCTTCGTCAACAAAGCCTCACGTTAATGTTCACCGAAATGAGCACACGACACTCAGCAAAAGAGAGCTCTACACAGAAATCCTCTTTCAGGTGCTTAGAGTGCAGGCACACAGGACAGACACGGAAACCACATTGCAAGTTCAATTCGTTGTATGCGGGTATTTTCCTGATGGCCAGGCTTCCTCAGCAAAGCCTCACGTTCATGGCCACACAGACATGGTTGAAAGCACATTGAAAGCCCTGTTTCAGCCTCCACTGCCAGGGCTTCAATGATTCCTTGAGTGGGCCATCCTGCAGTGCTTTCTTTCAGTCACATAAGCTGAATCCAAAGCTGACTTGCCTCCACTGCTGTCACTACAATGCATCATCTTCTGCAACTTCCAGTGTCGCTAGAGCAAAGGCCTATTCGCAGCCCACCCACATCTTTGAGATAGAGGGCTTACAGAGAAGACCGCGTTCTACTGCAATGTTTGCTGTTTTCCTTATCACATAGGAGCAAATTGCGTGCAAAATGAAAGCAGCCTCGTATTCCCTCACGGAGTGTCTCCTCAGTGCATGGTGGATTGTTTCTGCGGCAGAGTTTGTCATGAGGCTCTCCTGCAGCAGTTTCTGACACTTTACAACAAAGGCGTCTTCAGGGCCTTGCTAGTGAAGAGATGAGGTGGCTCTCTGCGCCCTCAGGAAACAAGGCCCTCCTGGAGTATTACAAACCTGTGGAGAAAACCGCCAACAACGAGAGGCTGTCTTCTGTGCACTTGAATGCAGAAGTCCCTCAACACACAGCACATCACACCGAGAACATAACTGCCCACCATACACATGAACCACGGTTCTCAGAGTGAACACAACACACCCAGTGAGGCACACTGACCAAGCTTGACCACACACAGTACACACATCACAAATTACACTCCTTACTCAAAGAGCCAGCCACACACACAACCTGTCAAACACAACCGCGAACATAGAAACCAACATGCAAAACACACACCGTCGACAACAGAAAGAACACAAAAATTATGCAACACACATTTCACACACTACACACATCACTCCAAACACACATAAAACAGACAGCACACACAGCCTCACAGAATGCACAATGCCAAACACACAACATATACACAAAGATATCAGTCCTAACACACAGTGTCTCACTCAACAAGCAAAACACACAGACCACAGAACACACAGAGTAGAATACACAAAACACAAACACAACTCACAGAACCACACATCACACGACACACACAAGCATCCGGCACAGAAAGTATCACAACTCATAACACACACAACACTCCCAAATCCATAGGCAAAACACATATAACCAACAAAGACAAGTAGCACACATTTCACACACTACCCACTGCACACACAATCACGCACAGACACACCACACATACATCCTCACACAGGAGCACAACGCACTACACACACGCAACACAGAAACACACAACACAACAGACACAATAAACACACCACACCCTTGAAGGCACATAAGTACTGCTCACAATGCACACGAAAACCATTGCACAGACCACACACTGTATGCAAGAGATATACAAAACAAGCACAGCCACACACAGTCAACACATCTTACATCATGTGCATAACTCCAACAGCCAAACACACACACAGCCTCTCTCACACAACACACAAAACACAACCACACACACAAAACTGACACAACACATACAAATGCACACAAAACTGATGAAACGCGTGCAACACACATAGCACACTGCACACAACACGCACAACCACAATCTAATCATAGAGAACACATGCATCCCCACGCGCACACAGCACGAACGAAAACACACCCACACACAACATACACATGCACACAACACACCCAACACAAGGCGAACCCATCATTACACACAATGCTGAAATGACACAGCCCACGCCACATCTACCCAGTATGTCACACGCAGAAAGCCTAAAGGCAGCACTCACACCACCCAGAACACAGCACATAACAACAAACAAGAGAATTTATAAGACTCGGAAACCACATTGCGAGCTGAATTTGTTGTATGCGGGTATTTTCCTGACAGCCAGGCTTCCTCAGCAAAACCTCACGTTAATGGCCTCACAAATGAGCTCCCGACACTCAGCAAAAGATATCTCTACAGAGCAGACTTCACTCATGCGCTTAGAGTGCAGTCACACAGGACTGACACGGAAAACACATTGCCTGCTGAAATCGTTGTATGCGGGTATTTTCCTGATGGCCAGTCTTCCTCAGCAAAACCTCACGTTAATGGCCACACAAATGAGCACCCAACACCTAGCAAAAGAGAGCTCTACGCAGCAGACCACTTTCAGGCGCTTAGAGAGCGGGCACACATTCTAGACACGGAAACCACATTGCGAGCTGAATTCGGTGTATGCGGGCATTTTCCTGATGGCAAGGCTTCGTCAACAAAGCCTCACGTTAATGTTCACCTAAATGAGCACACGACACTCAGCAAAAGAGAGCTGTACACAGAAATCCTCTTTCCGGCGCTTAGAGAGCAGGCACACATTACAGACACAGAAACCACAATGCGAGCTGAATTCGTTGTATGCGGGCATTTTCCTGATGGCCAGGCTTCGTCAACAAAGCCTCACGTTAATGTTCACCTAAATGAGCACACGACACTCAGCAAAAGAGAGCTCTACACAGAAATCCTCTTTCAGGTGCTTAGAGTGCAGGCACACAGGGAAGACACGGAAACCACATTGCAAGTTCAATTCGTTGTATGCGGGTATTTTCCTGATTGCCAGGATTCCTCAGCATAACCTCACGTGAATGGCCACAAGAATGAGCACCCGACACTGAGCAAAAGACATCTCTACAGAGCAGACTTCACTCATGCACTTAGAGTGCAGTCACACAGGACAGACACGGAATCCACATTGCGAGCTGAATTCGGTGTATGCGGTTCTTTACCTGACGGCCAGGCTTCCTCAGCAAGGCCTCACGTTTCTGGCCACACAAATGAGCACCCGGCTCTCAGCAAAAGACATCTACACCGAGCAGACTTCACTCATGCACTTAGAGTGCAGTCACACAGGACAGACACGGTAACTACATTGCGAGCTAAATTCTTTGTATGCGGGTATTTTCCTGATGACCAGTCTTCCTCAGTAACACTTCACGTTAATGGCAACGCAAATGAGCACCCGACACTCAGCAAAGGAGAGCTCCACACGGCAAACCACTTTCAGGCGCTTAGAGAGCAGGCACACATTACAGACATGGAAACCACATTGCGAGCTGAATTCGTTGTATGCGGGCATTTTCCTGATGGCCAGGCTTCCTCAACAAAGCCTCACGTTAATGGTCACCCAAATGAGCACACAACACTCAGCTAAAGAGAGCTCTGCAGGGCAAAACCTCTTCCAGGTGCTTAGAGTGCAGGCACACAGGACAGACACGGAAACCACATTGCGAGCTAAATTCGTTGTATGCGGGCATAGTGCCGGACGGCCAGGCTTCCTAGGCAAAGCCTCACGTTCATGGCCACACAGACATGGTTGAAAGCACATTGAAAGCCCTGTTTCAGCCTCCACTGCCAGGGCTTCAATGATTCCTTGAGTGGGCCATCCTGCAGTGCTTTCTTTCAGTCACATAAGCTGAATCCAAAGCTGACTTGCCTCCACTGCTGTCACTACAATGCATCATCTTCTGCAACTTCCAGTGTCGCTAGAGCAAAGGCCTATTCGCAGCCCACCCACATCTTTGAGATAGAGGGCATACAGAGAAGACCGCGTTCTACTGCAATGTTTGCTGTTTTCCTTATCACATAGGAGCAAATTGCGTGCAAAATGAAAGCAGCCTCGTATTCCCTCATGGCATGTCTCCTCAGTGCACGGTGGATTGTTTCTGCGGCAGAGTTTGTCATGAGGCTCTCCTGCAGCAGTTTCTGACACTTTACAACAAAGGCGTCTTCAGGGCCTTGCTAGTGAAGAGATGAGGTGGCTCTCTGCGCCCTCAGGAAACAAGGCCCTCCTGGAGTATTACAAACCTGTGGAGAAAACCGCCAACAACGAGAGGCTGTCTTCTGTGCACTTGAATGCAGAAGTCCCTCAACACACAGCACATCACACCGAGAACATAACTGCCCACCATACACATGAACCACGGTTCTCAGAGTGAACACAACACACCCAGTGAGGCACACTGACCAAGCTTGACCACACACAGTACACACATCACAAATTACACTCCTTACTCAAAGAGCCAGCCACACACACAACCTGTCAAACACAACCGCGAACATAGAAACCAACATGCAAAACACACACCGTCGACAACAGAAAGAACACAAAAATTATGCAACACACATTTCACACACTACACACATCACTCCAAACACACATAAAACAGACAGCACACACAGCCTCACAGAATGCACAATGCCAAACACACAACATATACACAAAGATATCAGTCCTAACACACAGTGTCTCACTCAACAAGCAAAACACACAGACCACAGAACACACAGAGTAGAATACACAAAACACAAACACAACTCACAGAACCACACATCACACGACACACACAAGCATCCGGCACAGAAAGTATCACAACTCATAACACACACAACACTCCCAAATCCATAGGCAAAACACATATAACCAACAAAGACAAGTAGCACACATTTCACACACTACCCACTGCACACACAATCGCGCACAGACACACCACACATACATCCTCACACAGGAGCACAACGCACTACACACACGCAACACAGAAACACGCAACACAACAGACACAATAAACACACGACACCCTTGAAGGCACATAAGTACTGCTCACAATGCACACGAAAACCATTGCACAGACCACATACTGTATGCAAGAGATGTACAAAACAAGCACAGCCACACACAGTCAACACATCTTACATCATGTGCATAACTCAAACAGCCAAACACACACACAGCCTCTCTCACACAACACACAAAACACAACCACACACACAAAACTGACACAACACATACAAATGCACACAAAACTGACGAAACGCGTGCAACACACATAGCACACTGCACACAACACGCACAACCACAATCTAATCATAGAGAACACATGCATCCCCACGCGCACACAGCACGAACGAAAACACACCCACACACAACATACACATGCACACAACACACCCAACACAAGGCGAACCCATCATTACACACAATGCTGAAATGACACAGCCCACGCCACATCTACCCAGTATGTCACACGCAGAAAGCCTAAAGGCAGCACTCACACCACCCAGAACACAGCACATAACAACAAACAAGAGAATTTATAAGACTCGGAAACCACATTGCGAGCTGAATTTGTTGTATGCGGGTATTTTCCTGACAGCCAGGCTTCCTCAGCAAAACCTCACGTTAATGGCCTCACAAATGAGCTCCCGACACTCAGCAAAAGATATCTCTACAGAGCAGACTTCACTCATGCGCTTAGAGTGCAGTCACACAGGACTGACACGGAAAACACATTGCCTGCTGAAATCGTTGTATGCGGGTATTTTCCTGATGGCCAGTCTTCCTCAGCAAAACCTCACGTTAATGGCCACACAAATGAGCACCCAACACCTAGCAAAAGAGAGCTCTACGCAGCAGACCCCTTTCAGGCGCTTAGAGAGCGGGCACACATTCCAGACACGGAAACCACGTTGCGAGCTGAATTCGGTGTATGCGGGCATTTTCCTGATGGCCAGGCTTCGTCAACAAAGCCTCACGTTAATGTTCACCTAAATGAGCACACGACACTCAGCAAAAGAGAGCTGTACACAGAAATCCTCTTTCCGGCGCTTAGAGAGCAGGCACACATTACAGACACAGAAACCACAATGCGAGCTGAATTCGTTGTATGCGGGCATTTTCCTGATGGCCAGGCTTCGTCAACAAAGCCTCACGTTAATGTTCACCGAAATGAGCACACGACACTCAGCAAAAGAGAGCTCTACACAGAAATCCTCTTTCAGGTGCTTAGAGTGCAGGCACACAGGACAGACACGGAAACCACATTGCAAGTTCAATTCGTTGTATGCGGGTATTTTCCTGATGGCCAGGCTTCCTCAGCAAAGCCTCACGTTCATGGCCACACAGACATGGTTGAAAGCACATTGAAAGCCCTGTTTCAGCCTCCACTGCCAGGGCTTCAATGATTCCTTGAGTGGGCCATCCTGCAGTGCTTTCTTTCAGTCACATAAGCTGAATCCAAAGCTGACTTGCCTCCACTGCTGTCACTACAATGCATCATCTTCTGCAACTTCCAGTGTCGCTAGAGCAAAGGCCTATTCGCAGCCCACCCACATCTTTGAGATAGAGGGCTTACAGAGAAGACCGCGTTCTACTGCAATGTTTGCTGTTTTCCTTATCACATAGGAGCAAATTGCGTGCAAAATGAAAGCAGCCTCGTATTCCCTCACGGAGTGTCTCCTCAGTGCATGGTGGATTGTTTCTGCGGCAGAGTTTGTCATGAGGCTCTCCTGCAGCAGTTTCTGACACTTTACAACAAAGGCGTCTTCAGGGCCTTGCTAGTGAAGAGATGAGGTGGCTCTCTGCGCCCTCAGGAAACAAGGCCCTCCTGGAGTATTACAAACCTGTGGAGAAAACCGCCAACAACGAGAGGCTGTCTTCTGTGCACTTGAATGCAGAAGTCCCTCAACACACAGCACATCACACCGAGAACATAACTGCCCACCATACACATGAACCACGGTTCTCAGAGTGAACACAACACACCCAGTGAGGCACACTGACCAAGCTTGACCACACACAGTACACACATCACAAATTACACTCCTTACTCAAAGAGCCAGCCACACACACAACCTGTCAAACACAACCGCGAACATAGAAACCAACATGCAAAACACACACCGTCGACAACAGAAAGAACACAAAAATTATGCAACACACATTTCACACACTACACACATCACTCCAAACACACATAAAACAGACAGCACACACAGCCTCACAGAATGCACAATGCCAAACACACAACATATACACAAAGATATCAGTCCTAACACACAGTGTCTCACTCAACAAGCAAAACACACAGACCACAGAACACACAGAGTAGAATACACAAAACACAAACACAACTCACAGAACCACACATCACACGACACACACAAGCATCCGGCACAGAAAGTATCACAACTCATAACACACACAACACTCCCAAATCCATAGGCAAAACACATATAACCAACAAAGACAAGTAGCACACATTTCACACACTACCCACTGCACACACAATCACGCACAGACACACCACACATACATCCTCACACAGGAGCACAACGCACTACACACACGCAACACAGAAACACACAACACAACAGACACAATAAACACACCACACCCTTGAAGGCACATAAGTACTGCTCACAATGCACACGAAAACCATTGCACAGACCACACACTGTATGCAAGAGATATACAAAACAAGCACAGCCACACACAGTCAACACATCTTACATCATGTGCATAACTCCAACAGCCAAACACACACACAGCCTCTCTCACACAACACACAAAACACAACCACACACACAAAACTGACACAACACATACAAATGCACACAAAACTGACGAAACGCGTGCAACACACATAGCACACTGCACACAACACGCACAACCACAATCTAATCATAGAGAACACATGCATCCCCACGCGCACACAGCACGAACGAAAACACACCCACACACAACATACACATGCACACAACACACCCAACACAAGGCGAACCCATCATTACACACAATGCTGAAATGACACAGCCCACGCCACATCTACCCAGTATGTCACACGCAGAAAGCCTAAAGGCAGCACTCACACCACCCAGAACACAGCACATAACAACAAACAAGAGAATTTATAAGACTCGGAAACCACATTGCGAGCTGAATTTGTTGTATGCGGGTATTTTCCTGACAGCCAGGCTTCCTCAGCAAAACCTCACGTTAATGGCCTCACAAATGAGCTCCCGACACTCAGCAAAAGATATCTCTACAGAGCAGACTTCACTCATGCGCTTAGAGTGCAGTCACACAGGACTGACACGGAAAACACATTGCCTGCTGAAATCGTTGTATGCGGGTATTTTCCTGATGGCCAGTCTTCCTCAGCAAAACCTCACGTTAATGGCCACACAAATGAGCACCCAACACCTAGCAAAAGAGAGCTCTACGCAGCAGACCACTTTCAGGCGCTTAGAGAGCGGGCACACATTCTAGACACGGAAACCACATTGCGAGCTGAATTCGGTGTATGCGGGCATTTTCCTGATGGCAAGGCTTCGTCAACAAAGCCTCACGTTAATGTTCACCTAAATGAGCACACGACACTCAGCAAAAGAGAGCTGTACACAGAAATCCTCTTTCCGGCGCTTAGAGAGCAGGCACACATTACAGACACAGAAACCACAATGCGAGCTGAATTCGTTGTATGCGGGCATTTTCCTGATGGCCAGGCTTCGTCAACAAAGCCTCACGTTAATGTTCACCTAAATGAGCACACGACACTCAGCAAAAGAGAGCTCTACACAGAAATCCTCTTTCAGGTGCTTAGAGTGCAGGCACACAGGGAAGACACGGAAACCACATTGCAAGTTCAATTCGTTGTATGCGGGTATTTTCCTGATTGCCAGGATTCCTCAGCATAACCTCACGTGAATGGCCACAAGAATGAGCACCCGACACTGAGCAAAAGACATCTCTACAGAGCAGACTTCACTCATGCACTTAGAGTGCAGTCACACAGGACAGACACGGAATCCACATTGCGAGCTGAATTCGGTGTATGCGGTTCTTTACCTGACGGCCAGGCTTCCTCAGCAAGGCCTCACGTTTCTGGCCACACAAATGAGCACCCGGCTCTCAGCAAAAGACATCTACACCGAGCAGACTTCACTCATGCACTTAGAGTGCAGTCACACAGGACAGACACGGTAACTACATTGCGAGCTAAATTCTTTGTATGCGGGTATTTTCCTGATGACCAGTCTTCCTCAGTAACACTTCACGTTAATGGCAACGCAAATGAGCACCCGACACTCAGCAAAGGAGAGCTCCACACGGCAAACCACTTTCAGGCGCTTAGAGAGCAGGCACACATTACAGACATGGAAACCACATTGCGAGCTGAATTCGTTGTATGCGGGCATTTTCCTGATGGCCAGGCTTCCTCAACAAAGCCTCACGTTAATGGTCACCCAAATGAGCACACAACACTCAGCTAAAGAGAGCTCTGCAGGGCAAAACCTCTTCCAGGTGCTTAGAGTGCAGGCACACAGGACAGACACGGAAACCACATTGCGAGCTAAATTCGTTGTATGCGGGCATAGTGCCGGACGGCCAGGCTTCCTAGGCAAAGCCTCACTTTCATGGCCACACAGATATGGTTGAAAGCACATTGAAAGCCCTGTTTCAGCCTCCACTGCCAGGGCTTCAATGATTCCTTGAGTGGGCCATCCTGCAGTGCTTTCTTTCAGTCACATAAGCTGAATCCAAAGCTGACTTGCCTCCACTGCTGTCACTACAATGCATCATCTTCTGCAACTTCCAGTGTCGCTAGAGCAAAGGCCTATTCGCAGCCCACCCACATCTTTGAGATAGAGGGCATACAGAGAAGACCGCGTTCTACTGCAATGTTTGCTGTTTTCCTTATCACATAGGAGCAAATTGCGTGCAAAATGAAAGCAGCCTCGTATTCCCTCATGGCATGTCTCCTCAGTGCACGGTGGATTGTTTCTGCGGCAGAGTTTGTCATGAGGCTCTCCTGCAGCAGTTTCTGACACTTTACAACAAAGGCGTCTTCAGGGCCTTGCTAGTGAAGAGATGAGGTGGCTCTCTGCGCCCTCAGGAAACAAGGCCCTCCTGGAGTATTACAAACCTGTGGAGAAAACCGCCAACAACGAGAGGCTGTCTTCTGTGCACTTGAATGCAGAAGTCCCTCAACACACAGCACATCACACCGAGAACATAACTGCCCACCATACACATGAACCACGGTTCTCAGAGTGAACACAACACACCCAGTGAGGCACACTGACCAAGCTTGACCACACACAGTACACACATCACAAATTACACTCCTTACTCAAAGAGCCAGCCACACACACAACCTGTCAAACACAACCGCGAACATAGAAACCAACATGCAAAACACACACCGTCGACAACAGAAAGAACACAAAAATTATGCAACACACATTTCACACACTACACACATCACTAAAAAACACACATAAAACAGACAGCACACACAGCCTCACAGAATGCACAATGCCAAACACACAACATATACACAAAGATATCAGTCCTAACACACAGTGTCTCACTCAACAAGCAAAACACACAGACCACAGAACACACAGAGTAGAATACACACAACACAAACACAACTCACAGAACCACACATCACACGACACACACAAGCATCCCGCACAGAAAGTATCACAACTCATAACACACACAACACTCCCAAATCCATAGGCAAAACACATATAACCAAAAAAGACAAGTAGCACACATTTCACACACTACCCACTGCACACACAATCACGCACAGACACACCACACATACATCCTCACACAGGAGCACAACGCACTACACACACGCAACACAGAAACACGCAACACAACAGACACAATAAACACACCACACCCTTGAAGGCACATAAGTACTGCTCACAATGCACACGAAAACCATTGCACAGACCACATACTGTATGCAAGAGATGTACAAAACAAGCACAGCCACACACAGTCAACACATCTTACATCATGTGCATAACTCAAACAGCCAAACACACACACAGCCTCTCTCACACAACACACAAAACACAACCACACACACAAAACTGACACAACACATACAAATGCACACAAAACTGACGAAACGCGTGCAACACACATAGCACACTGCACACAACACGCACAACCACAATCTAATCATAGAGAACACATGCATCCCCACGCGCACACAGCACGAACGAAAACACACCCACACACAACATACACATGCACACAACACACCCAACACAAGGCGAACCCATCATTACACACAATGCTGAAATGACACAGCCCACGCCACATCTACCCAGTATGTCACACGCAGAAAGCCTAAAGGCAGCACTCACACCACCCAGAACACAGCACATAACAACAAACAAGAGAATTTATAAGACTCGGAAACCACATTGCGAGCTGAATTTGTTGTATGCGGGTATTTTCCTGACAGCCAGGCTTCCTCAGCAAAACCTCACGTTAATGGCCTCACAAATGAGCTCCCGACACTCAGCAAAAGATATCTCTACAGAGCAGACTTCACTCATGCGCTTAGAGTGCAGTCACACAGGACTGACACGGAAAACACATTGCCTGCTGAAATCGTTGTATGCGGGTATTTTCCTGATGGCCAGTCTTCCTCAGCAAAACCTCACGTTAATGGCCACACAAATGAGCACCCAACACCTAGCAAAAGAGAGCTCTACGCAGCAGACCCCTTTCAGGCGCTTAGAGAGCGGGCACACATTCCAGACACGGAAACCACATTGCGAGCTGAATTCGGTGTATGCGGGCATTTTCCTGATGGCCAGGCTTCGTCAACAAAGCCTCACGTTAATGTTCACCTAAATGAGCACACGACACTCAGCAAAAGAGAGCTGTACACAGAAATCCTCTTTCCGGCGCTTAGAGAGCAGGCACACATTACAGACACAGAAACCACAATGCGAGCTGAATTCGTTGTATGCGGGCATTTTCCTGATGGCCAGGCTTCGTCAACAAAGCCTCACGTTAATGTTCACCGAAATGAGCACACGACACTCAGCAAAAGAGAGCTCTACACAGAAATCCTCTTTCAGGTGCTTAGAGTGCAGGCACACAGGACAGACACGGAAACCACATTGCAAGTTCAATTCGTTGTATGCGGGTATTTTCCTGATGGCCAGGCTTCCTCAGCAAAGCCTCACGTTCATGGCCACACAGACATGGTTGAAAGCACATTGAAAGCCCTGTTTCAGCCTCCACTGCCAGGGCTTCAATGATTCCTTGAGTGGGCCATCCTGCAGTGCTTTCTTTCAGTCACATAAGCTGAATCCAAAGCTGACTTGCCTCCACTGCTGTCACTACAATGCATCATCTTCTGCAACTTCCAGTGTCGCTAGAGCAAAGGCCTATTCGCAGCCCACCCACATCTTTGAGATAGAGGGCTTACAGAGAAGACCGCGTTCTACTGCAATGTTTGCTGTTTTCCTTATCACATAGGAGCAAATTGCGTGCAAAATGAAAGCAGCCTCGTATTCCCTCACGGAGTGTCTCCTCAGTGCACGGTGGATTGTTTCTGCGGCAGAGTTTGTCATGAGGCTCTCCTGCAGCAGTTTCTGACACTTTACAACAAAGGCGTCTTCAGGGCCTTGCTAGTGAAGAGATGAGGTGGCTCTCTGCGCCCTCAGGAAACAAGGCCCTCCTGGAGTATTACAAACCTGTGGAGAAAACCGCCAACAACGAGAGGCTGTCTTCTGTGCACTTGAATGCAGAAGTCCCTCAACACACAGCACATCACACCGAGAACATAACTGCCCACCATACACATGAACCACGGTTCTCAGAGTGAACACAACACACCCAGTGAGGCACACTGACCAAGCTTGACCACACACAGTACACACATCACAAATTACACTCCTTACTCAAAGAGCCAGCCACACACACAACCTGTCAAACACAACCGCGAACATAGAAACCAACATGCAAAACACACACCGTCGACAACAGAAAGAACACAAAAATTATGCAACACACATTTCACACACTACACACATCACTCCAAACACACATAAAACAGACAGCACACACAGCCTCACAGAATGCACAATGCCAAACACACAACATATACACAAAGATATCAGTCCTAACACACAGTGTCTCACTCAACAAGCAAAACACACAGACCACAGAACACACAGAGTAGAATACACAAAACACAAACACAACTCACAGAACCACACATCACACGACACACACAAGCATCCGGCACAGAAAGTATCACAACTCATAACACACACAACACTCCCAAATCCATAGGCAAAACACATATAACCAACAAAGACAAGTAGCACACATTTCACACACTACCCACTGCACACACAATCGCGCACAGACACACCACACATACATCCTCACACAGGAGCACAACGCACTACACACACGCAACACAGAAACACGCAACACAACAGACACAATAAACACACCACACCCTTGAAGGCACATAAGTACTGCTCACAATGCACACGAAAACCATTGCACAGACCACATACTGTATGCAAGAGATGTACAAAACAAGCACAGCCACACACAGTCAACACATCTTACATCATGTGCATAACTCCAACAGCCAAACACACACACAGCCTCTCTCACACAACACACAAAACACAACCACACACACAAAACTGACACAACACATACAAATGCACACAAAACTGACGAAACGCGTGCAACACACATAGCACACTGCACACAACACGCACAACCACAATCTAATCATAGAGAACACATGCATCCCCACGCGCACACAGCACGAACGAAAACACACCCACACACAACATACACATGCACACAACACACCCAACACAAGGCGAACCCATCATTACACACAATGCTGAAATGACACAGCCCACGCCACATCTACCCAGTATGTCACACGCAGAAAGCCTAAAGGCAGCACTCACACCACCCAGAACACAGCACATAACAACAAACAAGAGAATTTATAAGACTCGGAAACCACATTGCGAGCTGAATTTGTTGTATGCGGGTATTTTCCTGACAGCCAGGCTTCCTCAGCAAAACCTCACGTTAATGGCCTCACAAATGAGCTCCCGACACTCAGCAAAAGATATCTCTACAGAGCAGACTTCACTCATGCGCTTAGAGTGCAGTCACACAGGACTGACACGGAAAACACATTGCCTGCTGAAATCGTTGTATGCGGGTATTTTCCTGATGGCCAGTCTTCCTCAGCAAAACCTCACGTTAATGGCCACACAAATGAGCACCCAACACCTAGCAAAAGAGAGCTCTACGCAGCAGACCCCTTTCAGGCGCTTAGAGAGCGGGCACACATTCCAGACACGGAAACCACATTGCGAGCTGAATTCGGTGTATGCGGGCATTTTCCTGATGGCCAGGCTTCGTCAACAAAGCCTCACGTTAATGTTCACCTAAATGAGCACACGACACTCAGCAAAAGAGAGCTGTACACAGAAATCCTCTTTCCGGCGCTTAGAGAGCAGGCACACATTACAGACACAGAAACCACAATGCGAGCTGAATTCGTTGTATGCGGGCATTTTCCTGATGGCCAGGCTTCGTCAACAAAGCCTCACGTTAATGTTCACCGAAATGAGCACACGACACTCAGCAAAAGAGAGCTCTACACAGAAATCCTCTTTCAGGTGCTTAGAGTGCAGGCACACAGGACAGACACGGAAACCACATTGCAAGTTCAATTCGTTGTATGCGGGTATTTTCCTGATGGCCAGGCTTCCTCAGCAAAGCCTCACGTTCATGGCCACACAGACATGGTTGAAAGCACATTGAAAGCCCTGTTTCAGCCTCCACTGCCAGGGCTTCAATGATTCCTTGAGTGGGCCATCCTGCAGTGCTTTCTTTCAGTCACATAAGCTGAATCCAAAGCTGACTTGCCTCCACTGCTGTCACTACAATGCATCATCTTCTGCAACTTCCAGTGTCGCTAGAGCAAAGGCCTATTCGCAGCCCACCCACATCTTTGAGATAGAGGGCTTACAGAGAAGACCGCGTTCTACTGCAATGTTTGCTGTTTTCCTTATCACATAGGAGCAAATTGCGTGCAAAATGAAAGCAGCCTCGTATTCCCTCACGGAGTGTCTCCTCAGTGCACGGTGGATTGTTTCTGCGGCAGAGTTTGTCATGAGGCTCTCCTGCAGCAGTTTCTGACACTTTACAACAAAGGCGTCTTCAGGGCCTTGCTAGTGAAGAGATGAGGTGGCTCTCTGCGCCCTCAGGAAACAAGGCCCTCCTGGAGTATTACAAACCTGTGGAGAAAACCGCCAACAACGAGAGGCTGTCTTCTGTGCACTTGAATGCAGAAGTCCCTCAACACACAGCACATCACACCGAGAACATAACTGCCCACCATACACATGAACCACGGTTCTCAGAGTGAACACAACACACCCAGTGAGGCACACTGACCAAGCTTGACCACACACAGTACACACATCACAAATTACACTCCTTACTCAAAGAGCCAGCCACACACACAACCTGTCAAACACAACCGCGAACATAGAAACCAACATGCAAAACACACACCGTCGACAACAGAAAGAACACAAAAATTATGCAACACACATTTCACACACTACACACATCACTAAAAAACACACATAAAACAGACAGCACACACAGCCTCACAGAATGCACAATGCCAAACACACAACATATACACAAAGATATCAGTCCTAACACACAGTGTCTCACTCAACAAGCAAAACACACAGACCACAGAACACACAGAGTAGAATACACAAAACACAAACACAACTCACAGAACCACACATCACACGACACACACAAGCATCCGGCACAGAAAGTATCACAACTCATAACACACACAACACTCCCAAATCCATAGGCAAAACACATATAACCAACAAAGACAAGTAGCACACATTTCACACACTACCCACTGCACACACAATCGCGCACAGACACACCACACATACATCCTCACACAGGAGCACAACGCACTACACACACGCAACACAGAAACACGCAACACAACAGACACAATAAACACACCACACCCTTGAAGGCACATAAGTACTGCTCACAATGCACACGAAAACCATTGCACAGACCACATACTGTATGCAAGAGATGTACAAAACAAGCACAGCCACACACAGTCAACACATCTTACATCATGTGCATAACTCCAACAGCCAAACACACACACAGCCTCTCTCACACAACACACAAAACACAACCACACACACAAAACTGACACAACACATACAAATGCACACAAAACTGACGAAACGCGTGCAACACACATAGCACACTGCACACAACACGCACAACCACAATCTAATCATAGAGAACACATGCATCCCCACGCGCACACAGCACGAACGAAAACACACCCACACACAACATACACATGCACACAACACACCCAACACAAGGCGAACCCATCATTACACACAATGCTGAAATGACACAGCCCACGCCACATCTACCCAGTATGTCACACGCAGAAAGCCTAAAGGCAGCACTCACACCACCCAGAACACAGCACATAACAACAAACAAGAGAATTTATAAGACTCGGAAACCACATTGCGAGCTGAATTTGTTGTATGCGGGTATTTTCCTGACAGCCAGGCTTCCTCAGCAAAACCTCACGTTAATGGCCTCACAAATGAGCTCCCGACACTCAGCAAAAGATATCTCTACAGAGCAGACTTCACTCATGCGCTTAGAGTGCAGTCACACAGGACTGACACGGAAAACACATTGCCTGCTGAAATCGTTGTATGCGGGTATTTTCCTGATGGCCAGTCTTCCTCAGCAAAACCTCACGTTAATGGCCACACAAATGAGCACCCAACACCTAGCAAAAGAGAGCTCTACGCAGCAGACCCCTTTCAGGCGCTTAGAGAGCGGGCACACATTCCAGACACGGAAACCACATTGCGAGCTGAATTCGGTGTATGCGGGCATTTTCCTGATGGCCAGGCTTCGTCAACAAAGCCTCACGTTAATGTTCACCTAAATGAGCACACGACACTCAGCAAAAGAGAGCTGTACACAGAAATCCTCTTTCCGGCGCTTAGAGAGCAGGCACACATTACAGACACAGAAACCACAATGCGAGCTGAATTCGTTGTATGCGGGCATTTTCCTGATGGCCAGGCTTCGTCAACAAAGCCTCACGTTAATGTTCACCGAAATGAGCACACGACACTCAGCAAAAGAGAGCTCTACACAGAAATCCTCTTTCAGGTGCTTAGAGTGCAGGCACACAGGACAGACACGGAAACCACATTGCAAGTTCAATTCGTTGTATGCGGGTATTTTCCTGATGGCCAGGCTTCCTCAGCAAAGCCTCACGTTCATGGCCACACAGACATGGTTGAAAGCACATTGAAAGCCCTGTTTCAGCCTCCACTGCCAGGGCTTCAATGATTCCTTGAGTGGGCCATCCTGCAGTGCTTTCTTTCAGTCACATAAGCTGAATCCAAAGCTGACTTGCCTCCACTGCTGTCACTACAATGCATCATCTTCTGCAACTTCCAGTGTCGCTAGAGCAAAGGCCTATTCGCAGCCCACCCACATCTTTGAGATAGAGGGCTTACAGAGAAGACCGCGTTCTACTGCAATGTTTGCTGTTTTCCTTATCACATAGGAGCAAATTGCGTGCAAAATGAAAGCAGCCTCGTATTCCCTCACGGAGTGTCTCCTCAGTGCACGGTGGATTGTTTCTGCGGCAGAGTTTGTCATGAGGCTCTCCTGCAGCAGTTTCTGACACTTTACAACAAAGGCGTCTTCAGGGCCTTGCTAGTGAAGAGATGAGGTGGCTCTCTGCGCCCTCAGGAAACAAGGCCCTCCTGGAGTATTACAAACCTGTGGAGAAAACCGCCAACAACGAGAGGCTGTCTTCTGTGCACTTGAATGCAGAAGTCCCTCAACACACAGCACATCACACCGAGAACATAACTGCCCACCATACACATGAACCACGGTTCTCAGAGTGAACACAACACACCCAGTGAGGCACACTGACCAAGCTTGACCACACACAGTACACACATCACAAATTACACTCCTTACTCAAAGAGCCAGCCACACACACAACCTGTCAAACACAACCGCGAACATAGAAACCAACATGCAAAACACACACCGTCGACAACAGAAAGAACACAAAAATTATGCAACACACATTTCACACACTACACACATCACTAAAAAACACACATAAAACAGACAGCACACACAGCCTCACAGAATGCACAATGCCAAACACACAACATATACACAAAGATATCAGTCCTAACACACAGTGTCTCACTCAACAAGCAAAACACACAGACCACAGAACACACAGAGTAGAATACACAAAACACAAACACAACTCACAGAACCACACATCACACGACACACACAAGCATCCGGCACAGAAAGTATCACAACTCATAACACACACAACACTCCCAAATCCATAGGCAAAACACATATAACCAACAAAGACAAGTAGCACACATTTCACACACTACCCACTGCACACACAATCGCGCACAGACACACCACACATACATCCTCACACAGGAGCACAACGCACTACACACACGCAACACAGAAACACGCAACACAACAGACACAATAAACACACCACACCCTTGAAGGCACATAAGTACTGCTCACAATGCACACGAAAACCATTGCACAGACCACATACTGTATGCAAGAGATGTACAAAACAAGCACAGCCACACACAGTCAACACATCTTACATCATGTGCATAACTCCAACAGCCAAACACACACACAGCCTCTCTCACACAACACACAAAACACAACCACACACACAAAACTGACACAACACATACAAATGCACACAAAACTGACGAAACGCGTGCAACACACATAGCACACTGCACACAACACGCACAACCACAATCTAATCATAGAGAACACATGCATCCCCACGCGCACACAGCACGAACGAAAACACACCCACACACAACATACACATGCACACAACACACCCAACACAAGGCGAACCCATCATTACACACAATGCTGAAATGACACAGCCCACGCCACATCTACCCAGTATGTCACACGCAGAAAGCCTAAAGGCAGCACTCACACCACCCAGAACACAGCACATAACAACAAACAAGAGAATTTATAAGACTCGGAAACCACATTGCGAGCTGAATTTGTTGTATGCGGGTATTTTCCTGACAGCCAGGCTTCCTCAGCAAAACCTCACGTTAATGGCCTCACAAATGAGCTCCCGACACTCAGCAAAAGATATCTCTACAGAGCAGACTTCACTCATGCGCTTAGAGTGCAGTCACACAGGACTGACACGGAAAACACATTGCCTGCTGAAATCGTTGTATGCGGGTATTTTCCTGATGGCCAGTCTTCCTCAGCAAAACCTCACGTTAATGGCCACACAAATGAGCACCCAACACCTAGCAAAAGAGAGCTCTACGCAGCAGACCCCTTTCAGGCGCTTAGAGAGCGGGCACACATTCCAGACACGGAAACCACATTGCGAGCTGAATTCGGTGTATGCGGGCATTTTCCTGATGGCCAGGCTTCGTCAACAAAGCCTCACGTTAATGTTCACCTAAATGAGCACACGACACTCAGCAAAAGAGAGCTGTACACAGAAATCCTCTTTCCGGCGCTTAGAGAGCAGGCACACATTACAGACACAGAAACCACAATGCGAGCTGAATTCGTTGTATGCGGGCATTTTCCTGATGGCCAGGCTTCGTCAACAAAGCCTCACGTTAATGTTCACCGAAATGAGCACACGACACTCAGCAAAAGAGAGCTCTACACAGAAATCCTCTTTCAGGTGCTTAGAGTGCAGGCACACAGGACAGACACGGAAACCACATTGCAAGTTCAATTCGTTGTATGCGGGTATTTTCCTGATGGCCAGGCTTCCTCAGCAAAGCCTCACGTTCATGGCCACACAGACATGGTTGAAAGCACATTGAAAGCCCTGTTTCAGCCTCCACTGCCAGGGCTTCAATGATTCCTTGAGTGGGCCATCCTGCAGTGCTTTCTTTCAGTCACATAAGCTGAATCCAAAGCTGACTTGCCTCCACTGCTGTCACTACAATGCATCATCTTCTGCAACTTCCAGTGTCGCTAGAGCAAAGGCCTATTCGCAGCCCACCCACATCTTTGAGATAGAGGGCTTACAGAGAAGACCGCGTTCTACTGCAATGTTTGCTGTTTTCCTTATCACATAGGAGCAAATTGCGTGCAAAATGAAAGCAGCCTCGTATTCCCTCACGGAGTGTCTCCTCAGTGCACGGTGGATTGTTTCTGCGGCAGAGTTTGTCATGAGGCTCTCCTGCAGCAGTTTCTGACACTTTACAACAAAGGCGTCTTCAGGGCCTTGCTAGTGAAGAGATGAGGTGGCTCTCTGCGCCCTCAGGAAACAAGGCCCTCCTGGAGTATTACAAACCTGTGGAGAAAACCGCCAACAACGAGAGGCTGTCTTCTGTGCACTTGAATGCAGAAGTCCCTCAACACACAGCACATCACACCGAGAACATAACTGCCCACCATACACATGAACCACGGTTCTCAGAGTGAACACAACACACCCAGTGAGGCACACTGACCAAGCTTGACCACACACAGTACACACATCACAAATTACACTCCTTACTCAAAGAGCCAGCCACACACACAACCTGTCAAACACAACCGCGAACATAGAAACCAACATGCAAAACACACACCGTCGACAACAGAAAGAACACAAAAATTATGCAACACACATTTCACACACTACACACATCACTAAAAAACACACATAAAACAGACAGCACACACAGCCTCACAGAATGCACAATGCCAAACACACAACATATACACAAAGATATCAGTCCTAACACACAGTGTCTCACTCAACAAGCAAAACACACAGACCACAGAACACACAGAGTAGAATACACAAAACACAAACACAACTCACAGAACCACACATCACACGACACACACAAGCATCCGGCACAGAAAGTATCACAACTCATAACACACACAACACTCCCAAATCCATAGGCAAAACACATATAACCAACAAAGACAAGTAGCACACATTTCACACACTACCCACTGCACACACAATCGCGCACAGACACACCACACAT